>NW_025767088.1:765000-1006633 GCF_003918875.1 Haliotis rubra
ACAAAGCTTCACTATAAACATTTATATTAGTCTCAACAAGTAGCATCAATGTATGCCAGTAGAGTGATCTCCCTTGGCTCCTGTGTAATGGCTACCATGCTCGTGGTTCTGAATAAAGGAACTTTTATACAGAAGTCCTTGTTTCACTACATGTCTTATTACAACTTCAATGTCTTTGCTCACACAGTCTTCCTCCATCCTCAGGAAACGGCAGCTGGATTCCGCCACCACATCTCAGTAAGGAGACGGTTGTGGACAAAGATGAGAAGGCGAAGAACCTTTGGCTATTTGACATCGCAAAGGACCCAAATGAACACAATGACTTGTCAGCATCACAACCAGGCATTGTTAAGAAGCTTCTGGACCGACTAGAGTACTACCAGAAAACAGCAGTAGCCCCCATGTACCCAGATCCTGACCCCAAGTGTGACCCCAAACTACATGGAGGAGTGTGGGGGCCGTGGGAGTAAACAGAACTAACTCTACAGCAGAGAAGGTGGTTTAGGTTGTCTCTGATTTGGGTTAACATCCCGGAATAAACTATAATATTGGTTAACTGACAAGACAACCTTAATTAACGCTGAAAGCCCCTTTGTGACTTGATAAGTCTTGGAAATATTGTTGGAATTAGCTTTGAAGATCAGATCTTTAGACGAAGCCTGCAGTTATTTTGGAAGATAAGTCAACTTTATTTGCCTGATATATTGAATGTAACTGGGATCTTTTTTCATCTGGCTGCTCAGTGCAACGTCTTTTGATTGGTAGATCAATCCTTTAGAATGTAGCTTGGGTCATCTTTAGTTGATTGCTCATTTCTAAGGAATGTAGCTTGGGTCACCTTTAGTTGATTGCTCATTTCTAAGGAATGTAGCTTGGGTCACCTTTAGTTGATTGCTCTTTTCTAAGGAATGTAGCTTGGGTCATCTTTCGTTGATTGCTCTTTTCTAAGGAATGTAGCTTGGGTCACATTTAGTTGATTGCTCATTTCTAAGGAATGTAGCTTCACCTTTAGGTCACCTTTAGTTGATTGCTCATTTCTAAGGAATGTAGCTTGGGTCACCTTTAGTTGATTGCTCATTTCTAAGGAATGTAGCTTGGGTCATCTTTCGTTGATTGCTCATTTCTAAGGAATGTAGCTTGGGTCATCTTTAGTTGATTGCTCATTTCTAAGGACTGTAGCTTGGGTCATCTTTAGTTGATTGCTCATTTCTAAGGAATGTAGCTTGGGTCACCTTTAGTTGATTGCTCATTTCTAAGGAATG
Organism: Haliotis rubra; assembly: GCF_003918875.1. Lineage (NCBI taxonomy): Eukaryota > Metazoa > Mollusca > Gastropoda > Lepetellida > Haliotidae > Haliotis > Haliotis rubra. The sequence goes on from NW_025767088.1 coordinate 766,263, forward strand.
TAGCTTGGGTCACCTTTAGTTGATTGCTCATTTCTAAGGAATGTAGCTTGGGTCACCTTTAGTTGATTGCTCTTTTCTAAGGAATGTAGCTTGGGTCATCTTTCGTTGATTGCTCATTTCTAAGGAATGTAGCTTGGGTCACCTTTAGTTGATTGCTCATTTCTAAGGAATGTAGCTTGGGTCACCTTTAGTTGATTGCTCATTTCTAAGGAATGTAGCTCGGGTCACCTTTAGTTGATTGCTCATTCCTATGGAATGTAGCTTGGGTCATCTTTCGTTGATTCCTTTGGAATGTAGCTTGAGTCATCTTTCGTTGATCACACAATCCTTTGGATAGTAGCTTGGGTCATCTTTGGTTTGTGGGTCAATCTTTTAGAATTCGTATAGAAATTTGAAGATTCTTCAGATATTACTGCCACAGTTGGTAAATATTATTTAATGGATATATTAGCTGCTTCTCAGTTGTTTGATATGAGGGTAGTTTATGAGATATTTATTGCTTATAATTTGATGTTGGGAGCAAGGGTGTCATCAATTATATACACTTATATAGACATACCTTTTAAATTATTTTAATGCTCACATACGTATGCTTATATCATGGTATATTATAGATTTTTAACGAAAGGGGAGCACATATGCATGTTTCAGGTGATTTGTATTTTTATATCTAGCTTGTCAGTATTCTCATTCATGGTCTCAGAATATCATCATGGTGATAATATAGGGTGTTAAGTGGTATTCAGTATTCTTGAAGAAATTACACTTAACCATTTACTTAATTTACTTAAATCATTGATCCAGATATTATTAATATGTTATGTGATGTCAAGATGTTATGTCACAAGCGTCCATGACAGACTATTATGATATTGTCACATAGTTACTGATGCTTGGCCAAATGTAATTGATTGGCAGCATGCATGTAAATGTAACATGTCAAAGAGATTAAGAGAATCATCTGTTGTGGGATAGTCTCTGTCAAGTTAATTGATTAAAAATCCATCAAGTCTTCTTTCTGGTGATAGCACAAATTAGATATTCAGCAGCTGTTAAAATATATCTAGATTATTTATTACTAGTATTGATGTAGACAATGCTGTAGACATATTTCACTTAATTCTCCCTAGTCAATAGATGGGATTGTTGAAGCCAGTCAAGCAGTAATGCTTGTTTGATGAACCTACATGAGTTTATGATATATTGTATTGGAAATGGATTGTTACCATAAAAACAGTTTGTTTTTAGAGAACCATCTGTTGTTGGATAGTCTCAGTGAGTAAGTGAGTGTTGTTTTACGCGGCTTTTAGCACTATTCCAGCAATATCACGGTGGGGGGCACCAGAAATGGACTTCACACATTGTGCCCATGTGGGTAAAACCTGGGTCTTGGTGTGACAAGTGAAAGCTTTAACCAAATAGGCTACCCCACGATGAAGATAGTCTCAGACATGTTAATTGATTCAATACGTCATCAAGTCTTCTGTCAGGTGAAAGCATAATTAGGTTATAGGGAATCAATATTATTATGTGGATAGTGGTGTATTCATGTTTCACTAACGGGAATGCTCTCTAGTCTATTGTGTAGTGTAACCAGATGCCATGTTGACACAATATTTCATACAAAAACACACTTAACTTATAATGCATGTAGAAAGTGTTTATGGATTATATTATGCTGTATTTTTGGGTTATACCTTTATACCAAGCATGACCAATATGTATTTTTGATATATTTGAAATTGTACCTATAGCATGTGTTTTGTTACATTGATTGATAATAATTGTAGTTCTTCAACAAGGGCTCTAGTCAAATAAGAGTTGTCTTCCTCTCACTCTCTCTTGTGGGTGTTCATTTATTTTACCTCTGAGTTATCTCCCTTTGTACATCGTAACGCGAAAAAGTTGCTTATTGAACAATACAGCATGACTTGTATCTATTTTTGATATATTTGAAATTGTATATGAAAGTACATCAACAGGAATGGCAAGATGTATATCTACCTGTTTATAAATTGTTTTTAAGCAGTGCTGTGATGTGCCTTACTTAGATTTAAGTGCTGACACAAAGTTACTTTATTGTATTTACAGTGCCAAAACGATCTAATCTTGAGTATTTTACCGCAACATGTACAACCACTAAATATGACATGTTCGACGTATTGGCAATAAATATGACTAAACCTATGTGTTGTTCATGTCAATTTACAGGACAAGCGTGACATTTGCTGACCCTAACAATAGATTGTTATCCCCGCCGCGCGTTTAGCGCGAAGACGGGGGATATAGTATATTGGCTCCTCCGTACGTACGTGCGTACGTACGAATTGGAATATCTTAAGAACCTTTGACTAAATTCTTTTCTTATTTGGTACTAAGGTTCATCACAGTTTGAGAAAGATCCCAGTCAGGTTTCATTTCAAGGCTACAAGGGGACTTTCATGTTTTACCTTTGTCCGCAAGATACCTCATTCATTCACGGATTTTCTTCATATTTGACTTCATCAAGGAAAGGCGCAGGGCCCTGTCGATTTTGGTGACCTTCACGTAATTTTCAAGGTCACGACGACACTTTGAACATTTCAGCATGTGAACCTGCATGTTAAACTTGTCAGCGAGATACCTCAAGAACCATTCACTGGATTTAATTCATAGACTTCAAGACTTCTCTTGAATGTTTTTTATAAGCAATTTCTTTATTACTATTTTTGCATATTTCATACACCATGACATTCATGTCAAAGTCAAAGTGAGTCTTGAAAATACTTGTGTGTTTGTTAGTGACAATGGTTGTTTTGTTCTGCATTTATCAGTTGTAATTCTAGGACGTTTGTTGTTAAACACCGCAATATTCCAGCTATATGGTGGAGGTCTGTAGTTGAGTCTATAGTTGAGTCCGGGCCAGACAATCGAGTGATCAACATCATGGGCATCAATCTAGAAGTTATTGAGCTGCGTGTGGAAGACCACGCCAACACCTATCTTGGAGGACAAGCTCCAGAATCCCCAGATTTAAGACAAACTTCGGGCCGAGTATAAATCTCGCTTACAGGAAATCCGGAGCTCAGAGCTAAATGCTCGAAACAAGGTCAAAGCCACCAATACTTTTGCTGTGGCAGTCCTTTTGTATTCCTTTGGAGTAGTTGATTGGACAAAACAAGACACCCAGAGTCTTGACCGCCTGACCAGTAGGATCATGTCTGATAACAGAGCCCACCATCCGCGTTCCTCTCTCAATCGTTTATATATGCCAATCAATTCTGGAAGTCGGGATTTAATGTGGAGGCTCTTCATGATAGAATTTTAGTGTGTACTTTTGCACATATATATTTATCGGATGATCATCTGATGATGCATGTCAAGACACATGGTGAAAGCAAGGTTTCCACAGCTATTTTAAGCGTCCCAAGGTTGTTGGACAGAATCTGAAATTTGATGTTGATGGCGATGTACTGCTGAACGGTACAGCGATGGGAGTAAACCAGGTGAAGTCCTTCACCAAGTCTGCCCAGAGTCGGTCATTTGTTGAGATTCTACTGCATCGTGTGTACATGCATGCAGTGTGTGGAACAGAATAGCAATCCCACCGACTCCTTCGCCTGGATGAAGTCGGCTGATCTTAAATGTGAAACTGACGGCTTCATTTTTGTTACTCAAGACCAGTCACTTCCCACTCAGAATCGCCTAAATGTGATTCTTAAAGAAAATATCAACATGAAATGTCGACTTTGCAATGAATTTTCAGACACTGTCCAACACATTGTCAGTGGATGCCCTTCTTTGGCACAAACAGCATATCTTAAAAGACATGATGGTACGGCTGCTACAGTCTCCGCCATGCCTGTGGCTTTGACTCCGAGGTCCATCCATGGTACGACACTGAACATGTCAAGGGTGTCATGGAAAATGATGCTTTCACACTTAGGAATAGGTCCATATTCCAGCCAACAAACCTGTTCTTGTCCTTTTTGATAAAGGATCAATTTATTTATCTTTTTGAATTTTCTGTTCCTATTGACAGCAACGTGATTGACAAGATTCAGGAAAAGCATGCTAAATATGCGGACCTCGCCTTTGATATGTCTCGCTTGTATCCCAAGTACACTGTCGTCAGGCTCCCTTTCTTCTCGCTGTCCTTGGTTTGGTACCTCCTGATGGCTTCGCGCAGATCAGGAGAGTTCCCGTGTTCTCAACCGGGAGCACAGCCCTTCTGACACTCTGGGTAATGCAAGTTTGAACAAACACACTTGCCTAAGGTGAGACTACATGTATCGCAAACATCACGGCGAGGGACACCAGTAATGGGCTTCACATATTGTAACCATGTGGGGAATCGAACCCGGCCTTTAGCGTGAAGAGCTTTAAGTCCAGTCATCAGGAAGTTTCACATTACTCAGTTCACTTAACAAATAATTGTGTTTCAAATGTTTAACATGTCGCGAAAACCCATTACAGTGTAACATAGGCAAACAATGTATGGTGCACAATGTTTACACATTATTTCTTGCAACATTCTCGGGGTCATGTATAGAGCATGCCAGCATTCGATAAATAAATAAAGATCTGTATAGAAATGTAGGTATGCGAGTTGGAAATGATACAATGTTGATAATCATGATATAACTGCCTTGCGACAGTGTTATCAATCAAGCGATATGCTGAGTCAGTGGGCGTACATCTATGTGCCCGTCAATGATATGAGATAATTTGCATCTAATGTGCAAGTGTCAACATAGAGGCGGTCAGATGACAAGGGTTAAATAACCAGGCTTGCATCACACTACCAGTCTGGTTGATATGGCATATCAATGCACTTTTAATATCATGTTTGGATGTCAGCTCGGGGAAATCGGAATTGTGTGTCCCACTTCATAGCCTGTTTGATGACACCTTTCAAACAAGGTGAAAATGCATTTACTTGCAAAAAAAATGCGACAAACCCCTTTCATATTTCATAAGAAATGAATGTGGAAAAGGGGTTTGCTAAATCAATCATCAAAACACATCCCACGATTGTCACCAAAAGCACTATTAACTGTATAAGACGCCAAAAACCTTTAATGATTTTACCAGTATATGTTACAGTGGCAAGAAGGAGACTACCAGAAGCAAGAAGATGGCATTGGAATGGACGACAACGGGATGTCATGCAGGCTCTTGGGCGACAGCTTGACATTCACCAGACCGTCATTACTCGACTTGTTAAAAAATACCGTCGAACCAACAAGGTTAAGAACTGACCAAGACCAGGTCAACCCCGAAGGACGTCTCAGGTTGAGGATGGGGATTTAACAAGCCTTGTGAGACGTCAGCCTTTAACTACAAATGGCGTCCTGAAGCACCTATGGCCCCCCAACAGACGTCAGTGCAATAGGACTGTAACAAACTGCGTAAAGACACATGGGATGAGGGGAAGAAGGTTGATCAAACGTCCAACCTTGACCAATCTTCACAAGAGAGCTCATTTGGAGTGGTGTTTGCCCTAACGTCATTGGAATTCGACGTCATGGAGGAAGGTGCATTGGTGGGATGAGAGTCACTTTTCATTGCACGTCACAGACTGGCGCCAGCGAGTCTGGAGGACCAAGAACAGTGCCCATGAGACTAAGAACATCAGAGTATCAGTTCCTGACGGTGGTGGATCTGTCATGGTCTGGGGTTGTCTCTCCCATGATTGTAAACTGGACTTGGTAACTGTTCGTGGAAATCTCAATGGCGACCACGACAACCGGGACATTCTGGATCCAGTTCTTGTGCCACATTTTGATAACCACCCATTAGCCACTCGCCCTGTATTCATGGATGACAACGCCCGACCACATCGTTCCCGACCTGTGACAGTTTTTTCCAACAAAAGCTGTAACCAAACTTCCATCGCCTGCTATGAGCCCGGATCTGAACGCATTGGAGCCTGTTTGGGCCATTCTTTGACGCCAAGTGCAAGCACTGGATCCGCCTGTAAAAGATTTGGCATGTTTGGAAGCATCTTTGCGCCGGGAGTGGCAGCAGCTGCCTCTGGAGCGAATCTGGAGACTCACGACAACCATGAGGAGGAGGCTCAAATCAGTCATCCGTGCACAAGGTGGATATGTACTCTATTAACATTTTTCATGTGATTTGTTGTCTGAAGATGACAGAGAACATTTTCAGACCGAGAGACACTCACCTCTCCCATTTTGGAACTCTGCAGCCCCATAGTTGTACAGGGATGCATTTTGTTGACAAAACAGCGCTGACGTTTTCATGTCAGTTTGTAACTTAAAATATTGCCAATTTTCACGATTTTGTTGTTATTGTTTAGTCCAAAATGTCAACTTACAGGAAACAATGGCGTTTAAGATTTCCAGTATACTTACTAATGGTAATGTTGCTCAGTTTCATGGTAATATGAAAACATCGGGGTGTGTTTAATTAAGGTCCATGTGTATTTGTTTCAGCAGTATTACAGCTGTACGATGTTGTTTGTAAATAAATCGAGTCTGGATCAGACAATCCAGTGATTGTCACCATGCGATAAGATGACATGTTTATGAATTACTATGAAATAGTGATGATACCAGGTGTTCGCAAAAATGTGAGCGTATCCTGCCCCACCGGTGGCACCCATCATAAACATATACAAAGTCTAGTCAACTGTTCACCTGAAATAATTTGGCAACGTATGGTACAAGTCAAATAGGGAATTGCATCGGACATCATTTTGTCACTGATGCATTAAATTTCGAAATGTCCTACACATAAAACCTTTTTAAAAGAGATACCTTTTAAAGCTTTGGTGTTACGGAAAACAATAATCATGTTTCTGTGTGGCGTTTTTTATATACCATATATCACCCTCTGACTGCTTCATCAGCTGCCTGACCTATATTTTGGCTTGGGATGATATCGGTCCAAGGTCGCATCAAGGACCTACTTATCTGACTGAACTCATGGTCATAAACTAGCTAGCAACACATCTCACCAGCTCACTGAATTCAAGGACATGGACTAACTAATACACTGGCATCTTTTTGCACTGATATACGCATTATTAAATATGCTGCATCAATTATAAACGTATACCCCTGTTTAAAATGTGCTCGTCGAACACCAGTATAAACTCAGGGGCAAAAGAAACACCATCAAAAGTAATTATGTGTTCATTCAATATTACATCGTCATAACCCCATACAGTAGCAAGCAACAAATCTCACGAGCGCAAAAAGCATAACGACTGAGAAAAGCACGTGTTTCATGCAATTATTGAATAAACCGAATTGTACTTCATCACCTGCCCTGGTGCCTCAGTGACCCTGTACTTCATCACCTGCCCTGGTGTCTCAGTGACCTGTATTTCATCATCTATACCAATCGCTGAGTGAACCTGTACTTCATCACCTGCCCCGGTGTCTCAGTGACCTGTACTTCATCATCTATACCAATCGCTGAGTGAACCTGTACGTCATCACCTGCCCCGGTGTCTCAGTGACCTGTACTTCATCATCTGTCCCAGTGTCTCAGTGACCTGTACTTCATCACCTGCCGCGGTGGCTCAGTGACCCTGTACTTCATCACCTGCCCGATGGCTCAGTGATCCTGTGCTTCATCACCTGCCCCGATGGCTCAGTAATCCTGTACTTCATCAGCTGCCCCGATGGCTAAGTGACCTGTACTTCATCACCTGCCCCGATGGCGCAGTCTTTCACCACCTAGCACGATGCATCAGCCGGAAAACTCTGGATTACGATATATGTGATCCTTGGCTTAACTCACACTGTGAATTTTCACTTGAGAAAAGTGTAAATGTCACGAGTAACACATCCAACCTTTAAATGGCAAGCAGAGGTCTTGACTGTTCCAGATCATGAATCAAAACGAGAAGAGTAATACTACATTGTTCAACGCACCTGACAAAAGATGTCAGATCTGCGCGTTATTTTACCCACACCAAGTCAATCTCTACATGATATCAAAATTCTCCCTGTGGGAATTCTGAAATAATTTCCCCCAGCAACCAAACTTGCCATAGATGACACAACTGTTTGGCTCTCGGAAACATGTTCGTGTCTTGACTTCACGACCCATCCCTACTCTTAACTATGACGTTAGACAGGCGGACCGCTGTCATTAAAGCTGGAATATTGCTGAGTGCATTAAACAACAAACAAACAAAAACACAATGAAGCAACGCACAACGCTCACATTAGTCCCGCGGTTGCCATACTCATTACACAGTACATTTGTAGTAGCACTGTTGAGGAGTTTGCACAAGTCACATGATCAAACATTGTCACATGATCACAAGTGAACTGCACCGAAAGACTGATCTAGTTGAATGTAGGCGTTCGACACATTCGGGATCTTGAACAGTTTCGTGACAGCCATGCATCTTGCAGAGTTCTTGTTATTATGTGCATGTTGCACTGTTTTGTCAGCGAAGTCAAGTCGCCCGAATATTATTTTCATCCTCGCTGACGATTACGGATTCCATGATATCGGGTACCACAAGTCGGAGATAAAAACACCAAATCTTGACAAGTTAGCCGCGGCTGGCGTGAAGCTGGAAAACTACTATGTCCAGCCTATCTGTACCCCGACACGGTCCCAGTTCATGTCAGGGAGGTACCAGGTGAGTCCGAGTCAGTCATACCCTTACTGGTTATAAAGTGTGCAGACGACAACTCAGGAGCATGTCTCAAGTCGGGAGGTAGGGGGGTCACCAATAATTTTGTACACATGTACGGTGTGTGTGTGTGTGTGTGTGAGAGAGTGAGTGAGTGAGACAGAGCGTGCGTGCGTGTGTGTGTGCAACTTTGTACATAACAATATTAAAAAACATTTGCTGATAAATTAGGTGGGCCGGGAATTGAGTTTTGTATGCAGGTAGGGTGTGTCACTTACTTTGTACATGAAATTTAAAGGGGTCATTCATATTGTGCATGCTACTCCATAAAAATCATCATATCTCTCTCACGCTCTCTCTCTCTCTCTCTCTCTCTCTCACACACACTCACACACACACACACACACACACACACACATTAACCATAAATTATGCACATCTTTTCAGGGAAACTTGTCGCTTGCTTCATTTATGGCTTTAGCATTGCAGAAGCTTGGCAGGATGGAAAATAATGCGGTTCAGGGTCTGTGAGACCTATTTATCCTCATGATCACAGTTTGTATTTCTTTTTGTTTGAATCAGAACTGAGTCACTGACTGAAGACGTTCAGACACGAATGTCTGTACATAGATTGTTTGCATTGTCTGAACAGAATTATCAGCTGGATGTTACAAACATGCTTGTTTCAAATTAATTACCTTCCATAATTTCACTGTACAACTCACTTCAGGGGAGTACAGTGGATTTAATCTGCCTGATTTCTTGATTATTGTGTTCATTTGAAATACTGAGGAGGACAAAAGGAAACAAACAAGGATTGGTAATTGATGAGTTCGATCAGGGAGACTATATAACGTGTTGTAGAGTAGCCCTGGTTTGATGAAGGTATAAAGGTTGTGATTGGGACCTTAAGGTTGCAGTGTTTCAGCAAATATTTTCAGGCTGTATGATTGTTTTCATAACATTGTAATTTGGGGTTCAAATCCTATTTCAGGTGTATAGTTTCTTTATGTTTTGTCGGTAAAACACTGTAAAGACTATGTATTCAGCGGCGTCTGTCTGTCGGTACGTCCCGATTCTTGTTAACGCGATATCTCATGAACTGTTGTACCCAATGTTATCAAATTTGGTGACAGCCTACACTGGGGGATTATGCAGACACCAGTCGTTTTGGGTGACCTTGACGTTATCTTCAAGGTCACCACGACACTTTGAACACTTTTCAAACTTTTGTTAACGTGATATCTCATGTACTGTTGTATCCAGTATCTTCAAATTTGGTGACAGCCTACATTGGGAGATTATGCAGACACCAGTTCATTTAGGTGACCTTGACCTTATCTTCAAGGTCACCAGACACTTTGACCACTTTTCAAACTTATGTAAACGCGATATCTCATAAAATATTGCACCCAATGTCTTCAATTATGTCGACAGCTACATTGGGTGATTATGCAGACACCAGTCATTTCAGGCATCTTGTATGTGACCCAAAAAATTAAAAGTAATAAATATGTTATATAAATTCCATTCTTTAGCGGCGGGGGACATTGTCATATCAGTGTAAACACTCATTTCTTATTTAATGCAGCACTGAGCAATAATCAAGCTACACGGCGGCGTTTTGTAAATAACCAAACCAGACAATCCAACGATCAACATCATGAACATTGATCTACACAACTGGGATATGCAGTCGTGTCGACCACTTGTTAGTGATCCTGACCATCTGTTTTGTCTGTTTTCAGATTCACACAGGTTTACAACATGCCATCATTTGGAGCTCTCAGCCCAATGGCCTCCCTCTGGATAGTCCCACAGTAGCCGACAAAATCAAACAGGCCGGCTACTCCACCCACGCTGTCGGCAAATGGCATCTGGGCTTCTACAAGGATGACTACCTGCCTACCAATCGGGGATTTGATTCATACTATGGTAAGGAAAGATGTCAACTGTTTGTTTGTTTGTTTATTTGTTGTTAAATGTGTTAATCAGCAATATATCCAGCTGTATCATGTCAGTGTGGAAATAGTCGAGTGTGGACCAGTGATTGACATCATGAGCATCAACACAATATGAATGTGATGGCCTGTTAACCAAGCCAACCACCCAATCCTATTTGTCACCAGCTATGACAAGCAAGGTTTTCTGAAGACCCATTCTAACACCGATTTTCATGGGTCTAAATTGTAGGTGTGGCTAGTTATCTGTGAAATAAATGAAAAACTGTGATTACCCCATATCATCTTGAAGCTGAAGCAATTGAAATTCATTTCTGGTGACCCGTCGTGACATTGCTAGAATATTGCCTAAAGCGGTGTAAAACCACTCACTCACTCACTCACTCATTCACCCACCCACCCACCCATTGTTGTATACAATTTGTGTAGACAAACCACATGTTTTTAGTATATCAGTTTATTTACCAAACATCACCTTTTTATTTGACCTAACCCTTTATATATCTAATCTTAACAATTTGCAGGCTATCTGACAGGCAGCGAGGACTACTTCACACACATACGTTGCGACGACCACGATTCCAGATACTCGTTTTGTGGCCTTGACTTACGTAACAATACAAACCCAGTTTTCAATGAGACCGGCCATTATTCAACGTCTCTGTTTACGGAGAGGGCCATCAGTGTGATCAAGGATCATGATGAGTCTAAAGTAGGTGCAAGTTCCATCCAGAATGTTTCATGTCAACATAAAAAAATGAATAATAATAATAATAATAGTCCATTTATTTTGTGCATTTATCCATGCACATTGCATGCTCAACGCGCTCACTATCACCCCTGGTCAACGAGTACAGAACACTCCCTGTGGAGAATACAACCTGTCGCCTGTCAGGCGCTCAAGGTTCAAATTCAGACTACCATCGTATCATACCAGGTACCCTTTTTCTGCTGGGTGAACAGAGGCATTTTTTTAACAAACCCACTTGCCTAAGGTGAGACTACATGTATCACATGCGTTTCGTTGTGGGGTAAGACTGAAGTCCTAGAACTCTCAGGAGTCGAACACGGTCACCCATCTAAGGACTCTCCATGCTCAGCATTGCTTAACTTCAACTGATTTGTGACCTGAGCTCTATGCACAGGACCACATCTTGAAAATAATGTCCGTGTGGTGCCCTTGTCCGCCAGTTTAGGTACTGTGTCAACTTCATTGTCTTCAAATTTTAATGGAGCCTCTGACGTGTATTACTTGTGTTGAAAGGCATATACACATGGAACAAAGTATTGCAACATCCCATATTCTTCATAGTATCAATATGTTACCATTAACCATAGCAAAGGAATTTATCCAAACCTCAGTTTAACTTACTGTCTGGAAACATTGACTTTCAGCGAATAATTAAATGGCAAATCTTGATTAATAAAGCATGAAAAACAGTAGCTTATTGATAGAAGGACTGACTGACTGAGTTTGGTTTTACGCCGCTTTTAGCAATATTCCTTGTGGTCCGGGGTAGAGTTGCTACCATCTCTTGACGTGAGAAATCACCAAGGACATGCGTACGATGTGGCATAGCAAGTGTCATCCTTGAAGACTGTTTAGAGGATGGCCATCAAATGTGGTACAACAACCAAAAAACATAAATGATATTGTTATAGCACATGTTTTAATTTTTTAATTTTTTAAAAATAAAATTTGCTTTCAAGTGTGACTTTGTGTATATAATATACATGTGTACATGTGTTAACTTGTACATGTGTTGCTTTATAGCTGAAATAGGCTATAGCTCATGTGATGTTAAATCTGAACTCACCCACTACTTTGACAGTGGTAATGTTCGTGTAGGCTCATCATGTTTTTGTTTCTTGTTTGCAGCCATTTTTCCTGTACCTCGCCTATCAGTCTACGCACGCACCTCTGCAGGTCCCAGGGAAATATTTGAATCCGTACAGCCACATCAAGGACTTGAACAGGCGCAGTTTTGCCGGTAATATAGTCACTGTTAAACCTGACATATTCAGTAGGTGGTCCAGTGTATCACATGGCCTGTTTCTCCTCACACAGAGTGACTTGGGTTCTACTCTGTTTTACCAATATGTCTGCTGTATCATGACTTGTAATTGTCTAACTTTCCTTGATCGGCATTATGCTTCACTTTCAGGAAAAGAGTATTGTCTGACAAAATATTGACCATTTTGCTGTAGCCCTATGTAGGCAGTGTTTGTTGGACAAACTTTCCTCTTATTAAAGAAAATTAGTGAAACTTCATTTATAATTTAGTCAGCCAATCTTCATATGATAATAGTGAATGTTTGAGAGTGCATCACCACTTGCACTTCCTTATGACCATAGTTATTTGTACAGTAATCGCTCTTGAAAGATGATTGGTGTATGACGTGAAATTTGCATGTGTACGATTTTCGTTTTCAAACAATAAAATGGCTAGGAACAAACACTAACAACTGTGTGATGCAAGATGATTGTCAAAATTAATGGTTTACAGTGATTTATCGACCTTCTTGAAAACCGTCAAACCCAAGAACGACACCCCATGTGTGTTCTTATTCACGTGGTCCGGCTGTCGACAAAAACAACCATACAGGGCCCAGTTCCACGAAACGATCTTGGAGCTAAAGTGATTGTAACACACATACCTCAGCATCGACTTCCGATCATCATAGCCATTACGATCACATTGTGCAATGGGTCCCAGATGTTTATCGTTACATGTTTTCAACTTCAAGGGATGACTGCATGTATGGACGAGGGGATCGGAAACATCACTTCGGCTCTCAATGCTACTGGCCAGCTGGAGAATACCCTCATTGTCTTCTCCACAGGTAAGTAATATTTTATTAGAGTTGAATCACAGACAGTGATGAATGTCAGACCTTAGTTAATAAATGATGGATGCTCTAAGTCTCTGTAGAAAATTAACCAATAAATTATATGAATTTCAGGCATTTTACAGTTCAGATACTTGGTAACATGTAAATGATACACTGACTGCATGTACAAATCTGTATTACAATGTGCTACGTCGTACAACCTCTAAATGGGAGAGTGGCAGGTGCCTCATGTAGGGCAGTTCATGTTTAAATGTTTTATGGACAACTGGTGTGTTTTCAGTGAAATATCATCGATTTAAATAGAACCCAAAAAAGTGTCTTCGGCATGCAAATTGGTAACAACATTGGCATTGTTCATAATTTGATTTTCTTTCTTTTGGTAAATTCTGAGGTAGTGGGAATTTATATATTCAAACTTGGAACTTCTGCTGTAATTTACGTCAGGACTGTTGTTTAATGCTGCCCTCCACAATATTCCATCTGTATGGTAGCGGTCTGTAAATAATCGAGTCAGAACAATCTAGAACCAGACAATCTAGTGATCAAAACTATGAGCATCGATCTCATACAATGGGATACAATGACATGTGACAACGAAGTTAGAGAGAGCCTTAACCCCCTTTCCCCCAACACACCTCGATCATCACGTTAGTTTTATGACAAGCATAGGTTGTTTGTGGGTTTATTTAAGCTTGAAGACTAGAAGTTTTGTATTTGAGGATGTGGTAGAATTATGCGAGTCTACTAATTATTCATGAGGGTCCTGACAAAGTACTTGTGTTTCAGACAATGGCGGTACGATCTACGATGGGGGAAACAACTGGCCACTGAGGGGGTGGAAGGGGACCTTATGGGAAGGGGGATTCCATGGTGTGGGCTTTGTGTATGGTGATATGCTGAAGAACAAAGGAACTGTCAATAATCAACTGATCCATGTCTCTGATTGGTTCCCAACATTGGTGGGTGTGGCTGGCGGGAACACCAATGGAACAAAGCCTCTGGATGGGTTTGACCAATGGAAGACCATCAGGTACGCTAGTATTTATGTAGAGTTTGAAAATTATGCGCAGTATACATACTGTAGGGAAGCACACATAAAATATCCAAATCATCATCATCATCATCAACAACAATATCCGAGAAAATATAGCGTAGAGCTAGTCTGTCTCCCAAACCCTTGAGAATAAATTAAATACAAGACCAGCTCAAGGCAACGATCAATTGGCAAGTCCAAACTGCCTCCTGAAAATACGGATTGTTCAGGGCTCCATTTGGATTTGTTTTGAAGATAAGAATATTTCTAATTTTAATATTGTCATTCAAGCAAAGGGCATATGGCTGTTTGAATGTTGAGACGTGCTGTGTGTTTGTGTGTTTTTTGATGGTTGTATCAAATATGATTGGTTCAAATAATTTAAATTTCTGTGTTGAATTTAGATAAGTTAGCGTAAATTTCCCACCTATAAAGTATGAATTTGAAACCATTTGCTTACAGTGTATATGTTTGGAAAAAGGAGGTCTCTTCAGTAGTATATGTCACAATGACAGCAATGTTTACTTGCTTACACAACAAGGGAAAGTCTTGCATCAATTTGCCATTGTTCCAGTGAAGGTGGAGCCAGCCCGAGGAAGGAGCTCCTACACAACATTGACATCTTGACACAACCCAAGGGAGCTAAGCTTTTTAACAACACCTTCGACACGCGGATCAGAGCAGCTATACGCGTTGGAGACTGGAAGCTCATCACAGGAGATCCAGGTTTGTGGACTCTCACTGCTTAATACTGAAGGGTAGCTTAGTGATTAAGGTGTTTGCTCGTCACGCCGAACACCCGGGTTCGATTCCCAATATGGACACATTGTGTGAAGCCGAGTACTGGTGTCCCCTCACTCCCTGCTGTGATATTGCTGGAATATTGCTAAAAACGGTGTAAAATAAATTCACTCACTCACTTATTTAATTCCTTAGGGAGTGACAGGTATCGGATTATGAATACACAATGCCAGTTGGAACGTGGTCAAATGTAACATAAGTTTTATTTGGTACATGTATTACACTTTCTCAGTTAAGTGCAGATTATATTAGGTTGTTACAGTTGTCAACGGGGTTTTAATCAAGGTGCTCTAATAAGTTAATGCTCTCTGTGAGGTAGGACACGTTTTATTACAATCTTGATTAATGAACATATTGTTTTGAGCAGTGCCACAATTTTATTTACTTTTGAAAGTAATAAGAAGGAAGGAATCTGATTTGCCAAGAGTGATATAAGTTATAATAGCCACTGGTAGGGATATGATACAGGTGTGAAATTCCAGGCTAGTTTCATAAGGGTGGAAACTAGACTTTTGTAGACAGTTATTTCCCTTGCCTCTGGAAGATGGTTCCAGATTTTTTAAAGCTATCGAAATAAAGATTCTTCTGAGTACTTAAGATAAGAACTAACAAACGCTCACTATAAGCATACATAGTTGCCAACAAGTAGCATCAATGTAAAACATGCCAGTAGAGTGATCTCCCCTTGCTCCTGTGTAATGGCTGCCATGCTCACCACATGGTTCTGAATAAAGGACCTTTTAAACAGAAGTATTAAGACTATTACAACTTCCATGTCTTTGCTCACACAGTCTTCCTCCATCCTCAGGAAACGGAAGCTGGATTCCGCCGCCACATCTCAGTAAGGAGGCGGTTATGGACAAGGATGATAAGGCAAAGAACCTATGGCTATTTGACATCGCAAAGGACCCAAATGAACACAATGACTTGTCAGCATCACAATCAGACATTGTTAAGAAGCTTCTGGACCGACTAGAGTACTACCAGAAAACAGCAATAGCCCCCAGGTACCCAGATCCTGACCCCAAGTGTGACCCCAAACTACATGGAGGAGTGTGGGGGCCGTGGGAGTAAACAGAACTTACTAGAGTAGGCGGTTTAGGTTGTCTCTGATTTGGGTTAACATCCCGGAATAAACTATAATTAATTAACTGACAAGACAACCTTAATTATCGCTGAAAGCCCCTTTTATATATGCTTCTATGTACTCCTTTTAAATGTGACTTGATAAGTCTTGAACATATTATTGGAATTAGCTTTGAAGATCAGATCTTTAGACGGAGCTTGCAGCTATTTTGGAAGATAAGTCAGCTTTATTTGCCTGATATGTTGAATGTAACTAGGACCTTCTTCATCTGGCTGCTAAGTGCAACCTCTTTTGATCGGTAGCTCAATCCTTTAGAATGTAGCTTGGGTCATTTTTTGTTGATCACTCAATCGTTAGGAATGTAGCTTAGGTCATTTTTCGTTGATCACTCAACCCTTTGGAATGTAGCTTGGGTCATTTTTCTTTAATCACTCAATCTTTTGGAATGTAGCTTGGGTCAGCTTTCATTTGTAGGTCAGTCCTTTAGAATTAAATATATTCGTATAGTAGTTTGAAGATTCTTCAAATATTTATTGTCTCAGTTGGTAAATATATATTTTCTAAATTGTCTCCCCCTGACATCAGTTAATTGGAAGATAAAGCTGCTTTGTTTTCAATTTTGTGGTCCTTTATCGTTCATTTAAGATCGCTAAATGTAATTTACAAACCGAATGCGTCAAGAAATTCATTGTATTCATACGCGGTGAATCAGTCTCTTTAATTAGAGGTCCTTAAACTGCCATTTTAGTATGGTTTTGATGAGCTCTCAGCCAATCAGAATTGAGTATCACACAGTGTAGTGCTAGAATAATGGATTGACTGTTTATATTACTTCCTTGTCAGTTGTTTAATATGAGGGTATTTATGAGACATCATTGTTTATAATTTGATACTTTTATACACATACCTTATATATTTTGAATT
This sequence comes from Haliotis rubra, assembly GCF_003918875.1. Taxonomy (NCBI): domain Eukaryota; kingdom Metazoa; phylum Mollusca; class Gastropoda; order Lepetellida; family Haliotidae; genus Haliotis; species Haliotis rubra. The sequence continues at coordinate 783,524 of NW_025767088.1, forward strand.
ATGCTTATACCAAGGTATATTTCATATTTTGAAATGAGGGGAAACACATATGGTTGATTGGTGTGTGTATCTATGTCATTGGAGGACACTCTAGCTTGTATTCTCACTCATGGTCTCAGAATGGTGATAATACTTGTATGTATTCAGTAATCTTGAAGAAATCATACTTAACCATTTACTTAATACATGTACACTTAAATCATTGATCCATACGTTATTCCTCTATTCTATAGGAGATGTTATGCCACAAGCGTCCATGACAGACCTTTATGATACTGTCACATAGTTACTGATGCTTGGCCCAATATCAAAGATATTAATGTAGTAATGAGGGAAAGATATTTTATGCATTCAGGCTGAATGCAATTAGAGGCTAAAATTTGAAGCAAAAGATGTCAACCAACAATATTTCCACAGTGGTAATATTTTGTTTTGACTGTCTGAATGTTTCATGACATGGGTAAGATACAATTTGTGTGTTGTTCTATTTTATTGTTGTGGTTCACATGTGTACATTCCAGAGACTCAGCAATCTGAGGTTTCAAATTACATTAACCAACTCTAATTACTAACAGTTATCTCACTGCACCTATGACATTGGGCTTCAGAAGTTCACAAAATCAGATGGACTGTAACACTTCAGACCTCTGATTACAATATTTTTGTTATTATGTGCATCATAGATTAAGACAAGATTGATGAATACTGCTTGTTTTATTGATCTACATGGAGTTTATGATATATCATACTGGAAAGAGATTGTTACCATACAAAAACGTTTGTTTTTGCTTTTTAAGAGAATTGTCTATTGTTGGATAGTCTCAGTCAACTTTATTGATTAAATAATCCATCAAGTCTACATTCAGGTGATAGTATAAATGGGTTATTCAGGAGCTGTTAAAATATCTTGTTATTAGTTATTAATAGTATTGATGTAGACGATATGTTAGTCATATTTCACTTATAGTAATTCTCCCTAGTTAATTGTGTCACAAAACTAGACACAATATTTTTATACAGAACCACACTTAACTAATAATGAATGTGTATAATGTTTATGGATTAAATTATGCTTTATTTGGGGTTATAAACCAAATAATCTTACCTTTATATCTGGCATGACCTATATTTATTTTTGGTATATTTTAAATTGTACCTATAGCATGACCTATATTTATTTTTGATATATTTGAAATTGTACATGACATTGGATCAACAGAAATGTCAAGATGTATATCTATTTGTTTATAATTTGTATTTAAACAACTTGGGTGCAGGTTTACAACAGAGCTGTGAGGTGCGTAGCGTAAGCCTTGGCTTGCACATGACTTTTGCTAATGAAAATTGGACAAATCCCAATACTATCTAAATATAGAGCTTTGCAACCTATGGGGCTTACATGATGCCTTTTGAGCATTTTACTGAATCTTGTACAACCACTACAAATGACATGTTCATTGTATTGACAATAAATATGATTAAACCAATTTGGTGTTCATGTCAATTTACAGGACAAGTGTGACATTTCATGACTGCATAATAGATTTTATTGCTCTGCATTCATCAGTTGTAATTCTAAGGTGTTTGATTTTTAACATCACCCTCAGCAATATTCCAGCTATATGGTGGAGGTCTTTAACTAATTAAGTCTGGACCAGACAATCCAGTGATCAACATCATGGGCATCAATCTATGCAATTGGGATACAATGACATGTGTCAACCAAGTCCGTAGGGTTGCTGAAGACCTATTCTAACCCGGATATTCAGGGGTTGTGATTCTAGGAGGATGGAGGAGCCTTAGAATGACTCTTAGAAGTGATGAAAGAGAAAGCATATACTCTGGAACATAGTGTTCCTTATATTTAAAAGGTTGATACCACAACATTTCTCCTTAAAGGTTATGTACTTGTACAATATTGACAAACCTTATGGATAACAAATTCTTTGCTTTCATGGGTGCAATGTAATTCCTGCTTGGCAACAGAACAAGAATCTGTATCGAAACGTGACACTCACGAAGTAAATTCCTGCTTGACAACGGTAAGTAATCTGTATGGGCTAAAGAATCTGTATCGAAACTTTATCACTTTCAAAGATCAATGGTCGTTCCCAAAGGAACACACAAAATGTACAACATACGTACTTTTACTTGAGAGATGCCATAAGTTTCATGTCTCGTACAAACATATATGACACGGTAACATCAGTGAATATCCATGGTGAGACCAATTTGCGTAGTGACTTATGAACCCAGTCCCGTAGCAACAATGTGTTAATTAGTAAATTAGCAATTTCGTTTGTTTCAATCAAAACAAAAAAAACAACCATTGCGTAGAACAATGCACAACATAAAACGTTTTCAGTGCAAATGGCCCCACACATAGCCTCACATCCTTCTAACCGACAGGAACTTCGAGACTCAATACTGTTCATAGAGTAAAGTCTGTTTACAAACGCGCAGTCCTCCGAGCGCACCCCGCCGTGAGATTGCTGGAATATTGCTAAAAACGGCGTAAAACCATACTCACTCACTCTTCCGAGCACAGCGTTCGGTTTCACATCTATGTTGAGCTACTCTACTTCGTTTTATTTTATCAAGGCACGTTGTATTGGTGACAATGACCTTTAGCCGTTTGATTCTAAAATGTTCGAAGAATTCAGGGATGTATGTGTTGCAGATGAGTGCGAAATATATGTCATTTAATAGACGTCTCGTGACCTGCCAAGTCGAAACGTGATTTTGTCATCCTAAACTCTCGGGTTTTTTTTAATGCTTGTTTAACGCCAAACTCTGCACTCTCCAGATATATGAGGCGGTCTTTAAATATGAATACACAATGCCATTAAGAAAGTGGTCAAATGTAACATATCTTATGTTTGGGATTACACTTTCTTAGTATAGTACAGATTCTAGTACTTTTCTTAGTTTGAGCCCCATCCGGGATTCGAACCCTCACCCTCAGAGTCAGGCACCTAATCGCCAGCACACAAAGTCAGACGCCTAACCCGCTCAGTGGACGACTTTGTGTGCTGGCTTCAATGCCTGACTCTGAGAGTACTAGAATCTGTACTTTACTAAGTAAGTGTAATCCCAAATATGACATATGTCATATTTGACCAACATCACGATCTATGCATTTGGGAACCGATGACATGTGTCAACCAAGTCAGTGAGCCTGACCACCCGATCCCGTTAGTTGCCTCTTAAGACAAGCATGGTTACTGAAGACCCATTCTTACCCGGATATTAACGAGTTAAAGACTATCGAATATAGCAAAAAGCGTTCGTGTTTGTGTATTTTCAGTAGCATTCCAAATGGCAACGTTTCAGAATATTCGTTGGTGATTTAATAAAAACAACCCCAGATACCCGTGATCTCTACTATGCTATTTTCTAACTTCTGTTCTCGAGTAATAATATATCTGATTTTCATATTTTGCAATAAACACACTAAAGGCTGTGGTAATGTGTCGAAAACAGAGATTTTCGTTGGTCATTTTCCCCAGTTTTCACAATTCTAGAATGACAATGGAATATCTTAAAATAAAATTGAAACTGTACCGTGAACAAAATCAGGATTGAAAGGAATGATATACATCCTTCGTAATCACTCTCCTACCCAGAGTTCCATGCGGCCCGCATAGGTTGTTTAGTCACCATTGTGCCAGAGTGTGTCTTCGTCATCACTGCATTATGAGGTCAGAATACCATGACGTCACAGACTTCAGTCAAGGCTCAAATGACGATTTGTAACAACAATACAGGAAATGTTTCAAAGATTAATAAGTGGGGTCATTTTCAAGATTATGACATACGATCCTCAAGAAATTACATAAGTATCAATAATAGCCGAGAACAGTGTCAATATTTTGAGTAACCTCCTCCAACTGCAATAACATCACTGACCCTTTTCCTCATTGACATTATCAGACGTTGAGTTTGACGTTGGGGCATTGCGTTTCATTCTTAAATGGAAGGCTTGTTTCATTCCATCAATATGTTTTACTGGAAGATCTCTGTGACCCCTCATGCCTCAAACATGTACACGGTGTGACTAAGCATTGTCGTCCATAATGACTGACCTTGAGATCAGAGGATGGTCATTGACAGCAAAACCCTGTCTAAGAGGTCCAATCAGATTGTGTCTGATCGTCACATGGTTTGCTGATGTTTTCCGGCCAATCGGCTGGTGGATTAAGGATGACAATCTCTTGCAATTGCCCTCAGGGACATGAGCAATTGCCAGTTGAGGAGACCCCATATTTGCTAATGTTCAACGAAGTCAATTGATTTTCAAGCAGTAAGATCAGTTTTCTGAAAAATTATATTTGTTTAATGACGGATTCAAATGGAGTTTTCCCTAGCATATCTACAAGTAACGTATGGTACACCTGAAGGGTCTACATAATCGTACAAACAAAACTATGATATGAATATAAACGTTATATGTGAGTTAAAAATCATAGGTGTTGCAATATTATTTCCATGTGTATATTTGCATTAATTTGTTTCTGTTAAGATTCTGTGGGAGGCAATTGTGTACTGAGTACTACGTTTAGTTTAGGCAGGGAGAATAGAAGACGGATTGCTGTAGATTATCCCTGGTTTGGGAGAAAAGACTGCTTTGGAAATGTCTAGGCCTATTCCGGAATATTCCAGTGTAGTCTGGCCCAGAGAGTTAGTGAGTTCAGTTCACCTAATATACTATCCCAAAAGAGAAACGCATAGTCGTTTTTTATTTCTAAAAATCGATTAATTACCAATTGTGTTCAAACAATTGTCAAAATATGTAACAAAGTGTTGATAACATGATTTTACACTATTGCACAAGTGATAAATCGACTTTACCTGAAAATGTTGATTTTGATGAGATTTCTCACAAGAAAAAGGCATCGCCACAATGCAACAGAAATCACCTTCCAGTTGAAATTGTGCAGCAAAGAGCATGCACTGTCTGGCTATGAAACTCCAGATTACTTTCGGAAACCTGCATTCGTTTTGAAGGAGTTTCTAGGTCAAATCACTACGCCACGTCTTGACGCTGCGACACGGAACATCGCCATTGAAAGAATGCACACTGGAGATTACCAGTTTTCTGTTGCCAGGCGTCTGAGATGTTAATCTGAGCACGCTATCACTGCTTGCAGCTCGTTACAACCAAACAGATATAACAAATGACCGTCCCCGTACAGAATCAGACCTCGAGTCACCACTGCAGGCCAGGATCGGTACATCCGGGTACTACATTTGCGTGGTCGTACTGCCACGGGTGAGAGCACAGCAGCCAGGGTGCCTGGACTTCGGAGGATATCCGGTCAAACTGTACTGAACAGGTTGAGAGAGATTGGACTGAGAGTCAGGAGACCCGACGTCGGGACCATGCTAGGTGGTCACCATCGCGCTCAACGTCTCCGTTATCTAAAATTATCCACTCGGTTGTATAGATATTACCTTCTTCTAAACTGATGTAAAAATTCATGCACTAAAGTCTATTTTGTGGACGAGTTATACATGTTTGAAAATACAACATTTTCGCAACAGATTTCTGGGTTATGCGTTTCTTTTTTGGAATAGTATATGTGTCGTTACAAGAAGCCAAGCGGTTGCGTGAAGAGCACTTTCACCCTGGCTCACAGTTCCTTTTAATTCTTAGAATTTTTATAAATACGGCCCCAGGCTGTTGATCACTGGATTGTCTGGTCATTACTCGATTATTTACAGGAAATACATGTAATGTTTGTTAATCCAGGGAGAATAGAAGACTGTAGGTTTATGAACTTATTGTCCCGCGGTTACCATAGCTATCACAACATAGTAAATGGAGCAGCACTGTTGAGGAGTTCGCACAAGTCACATGATCAAACATTGTCACATGATCACCAGTGACCTGCTCCGAAATGTAGGCGTTCGACACATCTGGATCTTCAGCAGTTTCGTGACAGCCATGCATCTTAATAATAATAAATAATAAATGTGCATTTATAATGCGCGCAATCCAGACAGAGATATGCCCTGCTCAAGGCGCTACAATGGGAAAGTATAAAGATAAAAAGGGAGTGTTGAGGTGGAGTTAAAATGTCACTATGATACTTGGAGAACATATGGGTCTTTAGTCTTGATTTGAATTTCTCAAAGTTGGACACAGTTTCAACTCTGATGGAAGTGAGTTCCAGAGGGATAGGGGCAGTGCTGGAGAAGGATCTGGAGCCAAATGTCTTCAGTCGATATTTAGGAACTTGAGAGTTCTTGTTATTATGTGCATGTTGCACTGTTTTGTCAGCGAAGTCAAGTCGCTTGAACATTATTTTCATCCTCGCTGACGATTACGGATTCCATGATATCGGGTACCATGAGTCGGAGATAAAACACCAAATCTTGACAAGTTAGCCGCGGCAGGCGTGAAGCTGGAATACTACTATGTCCAGCCTATCTGTACCCCGACACGGTCCCAGTTCATGTCAGGGAGGTACCAGGTGAGTCAGTCCTACCCCTTACCAGTTATAAACTATGTATTCTACAACCTGTCATTCATTCACTCCCGTGGACTTAACTGACAGATGGTTTAGATGTTTTTGGTGCATTGATGAATAAGGCCCCACCCCACCGCCACCCTGCCCCCAATGCTTGTCATTTTAAAAAATGCAAAATCAGATTCGCCAACCCCATCCTCCACCCCAAATGTGTATTTTTTACCCTTCCCAACATTCAATATATTTGGGTGTTCCTTCCCCCAACACCAGCTTCCACCTCCACCCTTTTAATTGAACACAGATAAAGGGATATTTACATACCAAGGTATTCTTGTCATTCACCTGATGAAGGAACAAGTAGCCCAGAAACACTATGTATCAATATACTTAATTAAGAAACTGTTATCTACAATACTCCTGGTCATAACTTCTCTGAATTAAATTACATAAGCTAAATATCTCTACAGAATTTCGATTGTATCATCTGTTGTATAACTCTTAGAGTGTCTTATGTATACATTCTTCTAGCCCATTGGTGAGAATAGATTTAATTAGTCTGTCTCACAGTCACTGAACCACATTATTTTCCCCACTGCCCAGCCTTTCTGCAGGGAGCCGTGACAATTTACACTTATCAGAGGGGTACACAAAGTCCGTGGTCTAGACTACTACAGCTTGTTCAGCTTGATCTGAGCTACTCTACATATGCATGACCGGGAGGTCAAATGGCACAAACGGCAGATCGGGTTATCTTCATTTTATAGGGGTGCAGAGAATGTTATCAATGTTGCATCCGTGCAAAGCATGCATACATAGATTCGTTACACAACCTGTCCCGGAAAACAACACTTCAATTACCACTTTTTCTATTTCATGTTCAACTGCAATATTTCTGTCCCAGTAGTCGCTTTCCAAATTTTCAACGATAGGCACAACAATCAGTCCACTCCACAAGCTGTAGTTGTCTGACGTCCACTTAGGATCCCCGGTGGCTGAGTGATTAGGTGGCTGACTTTGTGAGCTGGTGATTAGATGCCTGACTCTGATGGTCTTGGTTCGAATCCCGGATGGGACTCAAACAGTGTGTGACTTAGCCACTGACCCACTAGCCTGTGGCTAGTCAAAATTCAGTCAGGCCAGTAAACCTCCTCAATCACTGGCCCGGCTGGCTGTGTGAATTTTCATGTGGGTCATTTTGTAACTATATCACTCGCTCCGACTTGTTCAGTTATAACACACTTTAAAATCATGCAAAATGATGGCCTGATAAATATGTTCATCATATTAGCAGCTTAATGATGAAACCTGTGTCTATATTCAAATTTCGGGCTAGTGAATTATTTTATGGGCAAGTAACTTTCAAGCATAGCTAGCCCGACTGGCTAGCAACATCTGGAAACTATTTTGCTCACTGGACTCAACCCAACAAAAGAACTAGAATCTGTACTTTACTGAGAAAGTGTTTAAAATAATATAATGATATAACATGTGTTACATTTGACCACTTTCTAAATGGCATGTGTGTTCATGACTTTAGTCATGTTTTCAGATTCACACAGGTTTACAACACGGTATCATCTGGGCCGTTCAGCCCAATGGCCTCCCGCTAGACAGCCCCACAGTAGCAGACAAGATCAAACAGGCCGGCTACTCCACCCACGCTGTCGGCAAATGGCATCTGGGTTTCTACAAAGATGGCTACCTGCCTACCAATCGGGGATTTGATTCATACTATGGTAAGGAAAGATGTCAACTGAAAATGTGTGTTGTTTGTTTTTTTGTTTGTGGCACTCAGCAATATTCCAGCTATATCATGGCAGCCTGTAAATATTCCTGTAATATATAGTGTGGACTAGACAATCCTGTGATTGACATCATGAACATTTATTATATACAATATGAACACGAAAATGGTGGCGTGTTAACCAAGCCAGCGACCTAATTCCGTTAGATGCTGTAATAAAAGCCTAGGTAGATGAAGACCAATTCTAATAATAGAGTTTCCATGGTCTAAACTGTGGCAGTGGCTAGTGATGGATATGTATGTCACTGTAGCAGTGGCTAGAAATGGATATGTATGTCACTGTAGCAGTGGCTAGGGATGGATATGTATGTCACCGTAGCAGTGGCTAGTGATGGATATGTATGTCACTGTAGCAGTGGCTATTGATGGATATATATGTCACTGTGGCAGTGGCTAGTGATGGATATGTATGTCACTGTAGTAGTGGCTAGTAATGGATATGTATGTCACTGTAGCAGTGGCTAGTGATGGATATGTATGTCACTGTAGCAGTGGCTATTGATGGATATATATGTCACTGTGGCAGTGGCTAGTGATGGATATGTATGTCACTGTAGTAGTGGCTAGTAATGGATATGTATGTCACTGTAGCAGTGGCTAGTGATGGATATGTATGTCACTGTGGCAGTGGCTAGTGATGGATATGTATGTCACTGTAGCAGTGGCTAGTAATGGATATGTATGTCACTGTAGCAGTGGCTAGTGATGGATATGTATGTCACTGTAGCAGTGGCTAGTGATGGATATGTATGTCACTGTAGCAGTGGCTAGTGATGGATATGTATGTCACTGTGGCAGTGGCTAGTAATGGATATGTATGTCACTGTAGCAGTGGCTAGTGATGGATATGTATGTCACTGTAGCAGTGGCTAGTGATGGATATGTATGTCACTGTAGTAGTGGCTAGTGATGGATATGTACATCACTGTAGCAGTGGCTAGTGATGGATATGTATGTCACTGTAGCAGTGGCTAGTAATGGATATGTATGTGACTGTAGCAGTGGCTAGTGATGGATATGTATGTGACTGTAGCAGTGGCTAGTAATGGATATGTATGTCACTGTAGCAGTGGCTAGTGATGGATATGTATGTCACTGTAGCAGTGGCTAGTGATGGATATGTATGTGACTGTAGCAGTGGCTAGTGATGGATATGTATGTCACTGTAGCAGTGGCTAGTGATGGATATGTATGTGACTGTAGTAGTGGCTAGTGATGGATATGTATGTCACTGTAGTAGTGGCTAGTGATGGATATGTACATCACTGTAGCAGTGGCTAGTGATGGATATGTATGTCACTGTAGCAGTGGCTAGTGATGGATATGTATGTCACTGTAGCAGTGGCTAGTGATGGACATGTATGTCACTGTAGGGAGCATAGGGTAGCACAGTGGTTATAATGCATCGCTCGTCAAGCCAAAGACCCGGTTTCAATTCTCCACATGGTGCAATGCTATTGCTGGAATATTGCCTAAAGCTGTGTCAACCCTCACTCACTCATAACTTGTCTAAACATATTACAACATGTATTTAGTATATAGATTCATTTACTAAACATCACCTTTTAATTTTACTTACCCCTATGTATACTTACTCTTAACAACTTGCAGGCTACCTGACTGGCAGCGAGGACTACTTCACACACAATCGTTGCGACAACCACGATGCCAATTATATGTATTGTGGCCTTGACCTACATAACAATACAACCCCAGTTTTCAATGAGACCGGCCACTATTCAACGTATCTGTTTACGGAGAGGGCTATCAGTGTGATCAAGGATCATGATGAGTCCAAAGTAGGTGCAAGTTCCATCGAGAATGTTTCATTTCATTTCAATTTCAGTTTAAATCTTGAAATTAACGTCAGTGTATGTGTGGTGACTTTGTCAGCCAGTTTTGCTGCACACACTAACTTGATTGCCTTTAACTGTGACTGGAGCTTCACTTGTGATAAAAGGCCCATAGTCAAGCATATTTTGCTGGCATCTCATAGTATACACATGGAAAAAAGTATCGCAACACCCAATATTTTCAATATCCCAGACCCTTCTCATTGACTATATCAGACATTTAATTTGACATTGTGGTTTGGTATTCTATTCTTCATGGAGGGCTTGTTGTAATACATTCAGATTTGTATTGGAGGATCTCATAATGTTCCAAACATGCTTTATGGGATTTGGAATCTGGACTCCTGGTGGTCCAAGGTAGGGTTGCTGTATCCCCTTGACGTGAGAAATCACCAAGGACATGTGCACGATGTGGCCCATGTGTCATCCTTGAAGACTGTTTAGAGGATGGCCATCAAATGTGGTACAACAACCAAAAACATAAATGATATTGTTATAGTACATGTTTTAATTATAATTTTTTAAATAAAATTTGCTTTCAAGTGTGACTTTGTGTATATACAATACTTGTGTACATGTGTTAACTTGGTCTCATAGCTAAAATAGGCTTATAGCTCATGTGATGTTAAATTTGAACTCACCCACTGCTTTGACAGTGGTAAGTTTCTTGTAGGCTCATCATGTTTTTGTTTCTTGTTCGCAGCCATTTTTCCTGTACCTCGCCTATCAGTTCACGCACGGACCTCTGCAGGTCCCAGGAAATATTTGAATCCGTACAGCCACATCAAAGACTTGAACAGGCGCACTTTTGCCTGTAATATAGTCACTGTTAAACCTGACATAGTCAGTAGGTAGTCCAGTGTATGGCCTCTTTCTCCTCACACAGAGTGACTTGGGTGCTAATCTGTTTTACCAATATGTCTGCTATATCATGACTTGTAATTGTCTAACTTTCCTTGATCGGCAGTATGCTTCACCATTAGGAAAAGAGTTAATCTGACAAAATATTGAACATTTTGCTGTAGGTAAGCAGTGTTTGTTGGACAAACTTACCTCTTATAATTGAAAATTAGTGATACTTCATTTTATAATTTAGTCAGCCAATCTTCATATGATAATAGTGAATGTTTTGAGAGTCCATCACCACTTGCACTCTTTATGACCATAGTTGTTATTACAGTAATCGCTCTTGAAATATGATTGGTGTATGACGTGAAATTGCATGTGTACGATTTTCGTTTTCAAACAAAAACTGTCTAGAAACAAACACTAACAACTGTGTGATGCAAGATGATTATCAAAATTAATGGTTTACAGTGATTTATCGACCTTCTTGAAAACCGTCGAAATCAAGAATGACACCCCATGTGTGTTCTTATTCACATGGTCCGGCTGTCGACAAAAACAACCATACAGGGCCCAGTTCCACGAAACGATCTTGGAGGTAAAGTGATTGTAACACACATACCTCAGCATCGACTTATGATCATCATAGCTATTACGATCACATTGTGCAATGGGGCCCAGATGATTATCGTTTACATGTTTTCAACTTCAAGGGATGACTGCATGTATGGACGAGGGGATCGGAAACATCACTGCAGCTCTCAAGTGCTACTGGCCAGCTGGAGAATACCCTCATTGTCTTCTCCACAGGTAAGTAAATTCTGAGGTACTAGTTTATATTCAAACTTGGAATTTCTACTGTAATCTACGTCAGGACTTGGACTGAATGCTTGACCTCTGAGTAAGGTCTAGCTAAATTTCCCTCAAGTCTCATAAAACTTCTCTTCCATTCTGGCTTAAGTAGGTCAGATTAAAGTAGGTCAGTAAGATTAGCTAGAAAAGATTTTCACGGGCTATGGGTAAAGGTCAGATGCAAAATCAAACATAATTAAAACACAATTATCACTTATTCATGACATATAATATACATTGCTGATTATGAAAAACATATAAACAAAATTATAAGCGTACAATCTTGAATCAAAAGTGCAATGTTTTGTACTTGCGTTCACTTCCCAAGAAACGAAGCAGCCGGGATACCGAACCCAGTCAGAGCGGGTGGGTGTACACTCAAGTGTAACGGCTGGTTCATTGCCGATGCCCTCACAGCTCATTGTGTATGTATATATAGAGATGTTGGGTTTTGTAAATACATGCTCATTTTTGTGGATAACATTTTCCAATCAACAGACATCATAGCATGTCAGGTGTACAAGTATCACACACCTGCCTGTCTGTGTAATTACATAATGTGACAGAGACCGAACTCGGGTCATAAATCAATACGTTTATTTATGGTGTATAGCCAGATAGGTGTTAAGTTCAAATTGCATGTGGTCAGTGATCGAAGTTGTGTATTGAATATTGTCATTAGCAGACAGGGAGGCAGACACATAGGTGTCAATAAAACAGACATTGAGTTTTGTCTGTGACAACGACATATCTATATCACAGTTAGAAATTCTGTCAACGCTAAACAATGACATTGCTTTTAAGTATCGAACTGAGAAAGTGACTCGGTAAGAAGAACGTGTGGTGAAATAGACAAATGAAATGATATAAACAGTTAAATCGGTAATCTACTGTCATAACATATAAAAGCTCGCGCCTGTGAAATATCAACAAAACATTAGAAAATAGCTCCACACCAAAGCCTTCACTGAGTATTCACCGCCAGCGAAGGTTTTCCGTCTTGAAATGTCCCATGCCTCACTGTATGACACATAGCTGAGTAGATCTAGATCCTAACAAGGTTCTTTTATGTAATGAGCAGATCATTTTACTATTTGTTTTGATTAGACTACTCCTGTTCACGACCTTATAATCCGGATAACCCGCTTCCAAGCTGCGCGAACCTATTTCACTGCGCAAGTGCTATGAGCGCAGCCCAGCTGTTAAAACCACTTTTTCCCCAATCGCTGGGGAAAATTAGAAGTCGTTTGAACTCCGATTTCGCGCGGTTTGAATGTGCATTTTGATGATTTGTCCAAACCGAAAGGTATCAGAATCTGCAAAGTTGTGTTTTACGTTGCATGTGACCTTTAAGTTTGACTTTTTTTTGTTTGTTGCTTAATACTGCCCTCCACAATATTCAAGCTGTATGGTAGCGGTCTGTAAATAATCGAGTCAGAACAATCTAGAACCAGACAATCTAGTGATCAACACTATGAGCATCGATCTCATACAATGGGATACAATGACATGTGACAACGAAGTTAGAGAGCCTAAACCCCTTTCCCCAACACACCTCGATCATCACGTTAGTTTTATGACAAGCATAGGTTTATTGTGGGTTTATTTAAGCTTGAAGACTAGAAGTTTTGTATTTGAGAATGTTGTAGAATTATGCGGAGTCTACTAATTATTCATGACTGTCCTGACAAAGTACTCGTGTTTCAGACAATGGCGGTCAGATCCATGCAGGGGAAACAACTGGCCACTAAGGGGTGGAAGGCGTCGTTATGGGAAGGGATTCCATGGTGTGGGTTTGTGTATGGTGATATGCTGAAGAACAAAGGAACTGTCAATAATCAACTGATCCATGTCTCTGATTGGTTCCCAACATTGGTGGGTGTGGCTGGCAGGAACACCAATGGAACAAAGCCTCTGGATGGATTTGACCAATGGAAGACCATCAGGTATGCTAGTATTTATGTAGAGTTTGAAAATTATGCGAAATATGCATATTGTCGGGAAGCACATGCAAACTATCCAAATCATCATCATCATCATCATCATCATCATCATCAACAACAACAATAGCAGAGAAAATATATCTCCCAAAGCCTTGAGAATAAATTAAATACAAAACCTGCTCAAGGCTAGGATCAATTGGCTTGAAGTCCAAATTGCCTCACAGCCCCTGAAAATACGGATTGTTCTAGGCTCCAATTAGATTTGTTTTGAAGATAAAATATTTCTTAATTTTAATATTGTCATTCAATCAAAGGTCATATAAGCTGTTTCAATGTTGAGACGTGCTGAGTGTTTGTGTGTTGTTTGATGGTTTGACTTGTTCAAATGATTTACATTTCTGTGTTGAATTTAGACATGTTAGCGTAAATTTCCCATCTATGAAGTATGAATTTGAAACCTTTGCTTACAATTTATATGTTTGGAAAAAGGAGGTCTCTTCAGTAGTATATGTCACAATGACAGCAATGTTTACTTGCTTACACAACAAGGGAAATTCTTACATCAATTTGCCATTGTTCCAGTGAAGGTGGAGCCAGTCCGAGGAAGGAGCTCCTACACAACATTGACATCTTGACACAACCCAAGGGAGCTAAGCTTTTTAACAACACCTTCGACACGCGGATCAGAGCAGCTATACGAGTCGGAGACTGGAAGCTCATCACAGGAAGTCCAGGTTTGTGGACACTCACTGCTTAATACTGTAGGGTGGTAGGCGAGCCTAGTGTTCGCTCATCACGCCAAAGATCAGGTTCGATTCCCCACATAATCACAATGTGTGAAGTCCATTTCTACTGTCTCCTGCTGTGATATTACTGGAATACTGCTAAAAGCGGCGTAAAACTAAACTCACTCAATTAATACTGTAGCTGGTGACGGGTGTCAGAGTACGGATACACAATGCCATTTAGAAAGTGGTCAAATGTAACATTTGTTTTATTTGGTATTACAGTTTCTCAATAAAGTACAGATTTTAGTACTTGTTTTGTTTTGACACTTGACAAAGGGTACACATGATTTTAGTCAAGGTGCTGTAGTAATTTAATGCTCTTTGTGAGGTAGGACACTTTTTATTACAATCTTGATTAATGAACATACTGTTTTGTGCAGTGCCACCATTTTATTTACTTTGGTAAGTAATATGAAGAAAGGAATCCGATTGGCCAAGAGGGATATGGTTAGGCTATGGTTGAGGTGTGTGAAATTCCAGGCTAGTTTGACAAGGGTGGACGTTTGTAGACAGTTACCTCCCTTACCTCAGGAAGACAGTTCCAGCGCTTTAAAACTGATGAAATAAAAGTTTATGTATGACTTCTGTGATGAAATGTTCCTGTACTTAAGATAATAACTAACAAAGGATCAATATAAGCATTTATACTCTTAACAAGTAGCATCAATGTAAAAAGTATGCCAGTAGAGTGATCTCCCTTGGCTCCTGTGTAATGGCTACCATTCTCGTAGTTCGAATAAAGGGACCTTTACACAGAAGTCCTTGTTTTATTAGTCCACACAGTCTTCTTCCACCCTCAGGAAAGCAGGCTGGATTCCGCCGCCACATCTCAGCAAAGGAGACGGTTGTGGACACGGATGATAAGGAGGAGAAGAACCTATGGCTGTTTGACATCGCAAAGGACCCAAATGAACACAATGACTTGTCAGCATCACAATCAGACATTGTTAAGAAGCTCCTGGACCGACTAGAGTACTACCAGAAAACAGCAGTACCCCCAGGTACCCTGATCTGACCCCAAGTGTGACCCCAAACTACATGGAGGAGTGTGGGGGCCGTGGGAGTAAACATAACTAACTCTACAGTCATTGTTTTAAGTAGAGCAGGTTGTCTCAGAATTGTGTTAACATCCCAAGTATAAAATGTTTTTGATTAACTAATAAACATAAAATGCTCAAGTGAAACGCTGATCATAGTCAAAACATCAGACCAACTCTGTGATGTTTTTGCAGAATTTACGTCCACAAGAAGAAGTTTTAGAACAAACTCTCATTAAAATATTGACGCAGTTCACTAATTGTTACGAGGGAGGAGTGCCGAGAAAGGGACAAGCCAGGTGTTCAGACAATGCTGTAGACATATTTCACTTCTCCTAGTCAATAGATAGGATTGTTGAAGTCAATCAATAATGCTTGTTTTATTAACCTACACGAGTTTATGATATATCGTATTTGAAATGGATTGTTACCATAAAAACAGTTTGTTTTAGAGAACCATCTGTTGTTGGATAGTCTCAGTGAGTGAGTGAGTGAGTGTTGTTTTACGCGGCTTTTAGCAATATTCCAGCAATAATCACGGTGGGGACACCAGAAATAGGCTTCACACATTGTGCCCATGTGCGAAATTGAACCTAAATCTTCGGCGTGACGAGTAAACGCATTAACCAACAAGCTACCCCACCACGTTGATAGTCTCAGACATGATAATTCATGAAGTCATCTTTCTGGTGATAGCACTAATCAGTTATTCAGGAGCTGATAAAATATCTTGTCATTAGTTATCAACAGTATTTATGTGGACCATACTTTAATCATATTTTACTTACGGTAATGCTCTCTAGTCATTAGTGTCACAAAACTAGATGCAATGGTGATACAACTAATAATGCATGTGTATAATGTCTATGGATTAAATTATTCTTTATTTGGGTTATAATCATACCTTTATACCTAGCATGACCATTGTTCATTTTTGATATATTTGAAATTGTACCTACAGCATGTGTTTTGTTACATTAAATTGATAATAATTGTAGTACTTCAACAAGGGCTCTAGTCAAGTTAGAGTTGTCTCCCTCTCTCTGTCTTTTGTGGGTGTTCATTTAATTTACCGCTGAGCTATCTCCTTTTGTACACCGTAAAACGAAACGAGTTATTACCGCTTCCAATATGCAAGGTCTAATCAACGTTTTTCCTTATGCGTTCATTGCTCCACCATAATTTTTTACCACACTCTCTACAAACAATTCCTGGTACATTGCAAACTTTACTGTAAACAAACAGTCAACATTTATGGATTAAAAGATTGGAAGCTTCGAGTTTGTTTTGAACTGTTGGAACTGTTTCCTGGTTATACTACCTGTCCTCGAACAGAACAGCATGACCTATATCAATTTTTGATATATTTGAAACTGTACATGACAGTGCATCAACAGAAATGTCAAGATGTATATCTACCTGTTTATAATTTGTTTTAAGAAGCCATGGTGCAGGTTTACGCATTGCTGTGATGTGCCTGCCTTAGATTTAAGTGCTGACACAAAGTTACTTTCTTTACAGCGCCAAAATGATCTAATCTTGAGCATTTTACTGCTACATGTACAACCACTAAATATGGCATGTTCAATGTATTGACAATAAATAAGTACTGATAATTACTACGGAGTGAAATGTATTGCATAGATTGCTACTCATTATATTATGAGTCAAATGTCCCTAGGGTAATGTTACCAAATAAAAAGAAATGTGCCAAAGAAATATCCTCCTAAAGAACAATGTTGCACATTGATTCCATTGTACATGTATATCAGCTGGTAATGTGTTATGACAGGTATACTTCCTGTCTGACCGTGTGTTACTGTGTATATTTCCTGGTGCATGTATGTACACATGTATAATTCATAGCTGATGTGTAGACAGCTGTGTATCATGAGCATCCTCAGCCAACAGTCTGCTAGTCACATACCCTTATATGGGCATGCATTTGTACTCTTTGTGTAAATAAATATAAAAAAGACAATAAATATGACCAAACCAAGTTGGTGTTCATTTCAATTTGCAAGACAAGTATTGTTTGTTCTGCATCCATCAGTTGTAATTCTAAGATTTTTGTTGACACAAAGTAAATGCTGACACAAAGTTATTTTACTTACAGTGCCAAAACGATCTAATCTTGAGCATTTTACTGAAACTTGTACAATCACTTAATATGGCATGTTCAATGTATTGACAATACATATGACTAAACCAATTTGGTGTTCATGTCAATTTACAGGACAAGCGTGACATTTGATGACTCCACAAAAGATTGTTATGGCCCGCCGCGCGTTTAGCGCGAAGAGCGGGTTATAATATTTGGCTCCGTCCGTACATACGTGCGTACGTACGAATTGGAATATCTTAAGAACCTTTGACTAGGTTCTTTTCTTATGTGGTACCTAGTATAGGCTCATCACAGTATGAGGAAGGTCTCAATCAGTTTTGGTGACCTTGACCTTCATTTCACCCTTAACGTTTTACCCATGTCAGCAAGATACCTAAAGAACTGGATTTTCTTCAAATATCTAACGGACACCAGGCATTATCTAGGGAAGGTAGATAAATACCGCTCGACAAATACCCGGATTGAGGAGGCTGTCTGCACAGACCGTCAGGAACAGGTTGAGAGAGGCTGGTTTACGTGCCAGAAGACCTTATTTTGGCCCTGTGCTTCGACAACAACATCGTCGACATCGAGTTAAATGGTGCACCAACGTATAGGCCTGGAACCTACCGAATTGGCGTAGAAACTGGTTCAGTGATGAATCATGATTTCTATTGGAATGCGGGTGTACAGACTTCGACGTGAACGTTTCGCCGACGCTTGCGTTCCCCAGGTGGACAGATTCGGCTGGGGCAGTGTTATGATGTGGGGAGCGATCACCTGCCGTAGGAGAAGTGATTTGGTTATGATCCAGGGCAACCTGACTGCTCAACGGTACTGTGACGAAATCGTACGCCCACACCTCCTTCCAATCATTGATCGCCAGAGGAGTTGTTTCAACAGGACAATGCCAGGCCCCACACAGCACGTCACACTAGGGACTTCCTCCAGAACCACAACATCAATGTGCTCCCTGGCCCTCAAGATCACCGGACTTAAACCCGATCGAACATCTGTGGGATGCCCTGGACAGACGGGTGCGACGCCGTAACCCTCAGCCCCAGACACTCTTGGCGCAGATCAGGGTGTGCCCGGGTGCTCCACAGCCCTTCTGACACTGAGCCTTACCAGCCGGCCTGTGCCAGGATCACCCAAACCCTCTCTGCTGCATTTTCATCTTAATCTGTAAAAATAATAATAATAATAATAATTCATTTATATAGCGCCTAGTATCTATCTGATTATAGTTGCTTACTGGACGCTGTAATCTGAATCTGATTATTATTACCCCGGATAACCCAATTAAAGACACAATACTTTTATCCAACTGGGTACCCATTTTCTGATGGGTGAACAGAGGCAATTTTGAAGAAACTCACTTGCCTAAGGTGAGACTACATGTATCACAAATATCACGGCTTCGCATATTGTGGAATCGAACCCGGCCTTTGGCGTGACGAGCTTTAACTCCAGTCATCAGGAAGTTTCACATTAGTCAGTTCACTAAACATGTCGCGAAAACCCATTATATTACAGTGTAATATTGGCAAACAATGCATGTTGCAAAATGTGTACACATTATTTCTTGCAACAGTCTTGAGGTCATGTTTACAACATGCCTGCATTCGATAAGTAAATACAGATATGAAGAAAGTTAGTTATGCGAGTTAGAAACGATACAATGTTGATAATCATGACAAAGCGTTCTCGCGACACTGTTATCATGACAATCAAGCGACATGAGAAGAGTCAGTGAGCGTACAAGCATCTATGTGTCCGTCAATGATATGAGATAGCTTGAATGTAATGTGCAAGTGTCAACATAGAGGCGGTCAGGTGACAAGGGCGGAATAACCAGGCTCTCATCACACTACAATCTGGCGGATAAGGGATATCAATGCACTTTTAATATCATGTTTGGATGTCAGCCCGGGGAAATTGAAATTATGTGTTCCAGTTCATAGCCTGCTTATGTCTTTCAAATAAGGTGAAAATTCATTTACTTGCAAATAAATGCGACAAACCCCGTTCCACATTCCAAATTATTATTGTTATATATGTGTATTCATATCGCGCTGTAGTCCATCAATGTGCATGCTCAAAGCGATTATACAATTGGGACTATATCATGAGCACATATTTGTTTCAGCAGTATTACAGCTGTACGATATTGTTTTGTAAATAAATCGAGTCTGGACCAGACAATTCAGTGATTATCACCATGCGATACAATGACAGAGCATGTGTTTATGAATCACTATGAAATATAGGTGTTCGCGAAAGGTAAGCATATCCTGCCCCACCGGTGGCACCCGTCATAAACATATACAAAGTCTAGTAAATTGTTCACCTGAAATAATTTTGATAGGGAATTGCACCGGACATCATTTTGTCACTGATGCATCAAATTTCGAAATGTCAACACATAAAACCTTTTGAAAGAGATACCTTTTAACGCTTTGGTGTTACGGAAAACAATAAACATGTTTCTGTGTGGCGTTTTTATATACCACATATCACCCTTTGACTGCTTCGTCAGCTGCCTGACCTATATTGAGGCTTGGGATGATATCGGCCCAAAGGTTGCATCAAGGATTTACTTATCTGACTGAGCTAGCAACACATCTCACCAGCTCACTGAATTCAAGGACATCGACTAACTAATACACTGGCATCTTTTGCACTGATATACGCATTATTAAATATGCTGCATCAATTATAAACGTATACCCCTGTTTAAAATGTTTAAACTCAGGGGCAAAGAAACACCATCAAAGTAATTATGTGTTCATTCAATATTACATCGTCATAACCCGTACAGTGGCAAGCAACAAATCCTCACGAGCGCAAAAGCATAACGACTGAGAAAAGCATGTGTTTCATGAATTATTGAATAAACCGAATTGTACTTCATCACTTGCCCTGGTGCCTCTGTGAACCTGTACTTCATCGCCTGCCCCGGTGGCTCAGTGAACCTGTACTTCATCATCTATACCAATGGCTGAGTTAACCTGTACTTCATCACCTGTCCCAGTGGCTTAGTGAACCTGTACTTCATCATCTATACCAATAGCTCAGTGAACCTGTACTTCATCACCTCCCCTGGTGCCTCAGTGAACCTGTACTTCATCACCTGTCCCAGTGGCTCAGTGAACCTGTACTTCATCATCTATACCAATGGCTCAGTGAACCTGTACTTCATAATCTACACCAATGGCTCAGTGAACCTGTACTTCATCATCTATACCAATGGCTCAGTGAACCTGTGCTTTATCACCTGCCCTGGTGGCTCAGTGACCCTGTACTTCATCACCTTCCCTGGTGGCTCTGTGACCCTGTATTTCATCACCTGCCCCGGTGGCTCAGTGAACCTGTACTTCATCACCTGCCCCGGTGGCTCAGTGAACCTGTACTTCATCACCTGTCCAAGTGGCTCAGTGACCCTGTACTTCATCACCTGCCGCGGTGGCTCAGTGATCCTGTACTTCATCACCTGCCCCGATGGCGCAGTCTTTCATCACCTAGCAAGATGCATCAGCCGGAAAACTCTGGATTACAATATATGTGATCCTTGGTTTGACTCACACTGTGAATTTTCACTTGCGAAAGTGTAAAATGTCACGAGTAACACATCCAACCTTTAAATGGCAAGCAGAGGTCTTGACTGTTCCAGATCATGAATCAAGGCAAGAAGAGTAATGCTACATTGTTCCAGAGACCGTATAATAATCTATTATATGGTCTCTGATTGTATGAAGCACCTGACCAGAGATGTCAGAACTTCGCGTTATTTTACCCACACCAAGTCAATCTCTACATGATATCAAAATTCTCCCTGTGGGAATTCTGAAATAATTCCCCAGCAACCAAACTTGCCATAGATGACACAACTGATAGGCTCTCGGAGACCTGGTTGACTCCTGGCCTAAATGGCCCAACCTTAGAACACCCACCAAATAAGCGCACGTGATCTCAAACATGTATATTTGTACCTCTTTGTTTCAGAGAACATGGTTGCCATTTCTTGACATGATGACCCGTCCCCACTCTTAACTATGACGTTAGACAGACGGACCGCTGCCATATAGGCTATTAGCTGGAATATTGCTGAGTGCAGTAAACAACAAAACAACAAAAACACAATGAAGCAACGCACAACGCTCACAGTAGTCCCGCGGTTGCCATACTCATTACACAGTACATTGGTAGTAGCACTGTTGAGGAGTTTGCACAAGTCACATGATCAAACATTGTCACATGATCACAAGTGAACTGCACCGAAAGACTGATCTAGCTGAATGTAGGCGTTCGACACATCTGGATCTTGAACAGTTTCGTGACAGCCATGCATCTTGCAGAGTTCTTGTTATTATGTGCATGTTGCACTGTTTTGTCAGCGAAGTCAAATCGCCCGAACATTATTTTCATCCTCGCTGACGATTACGGATTTCATGATATCGGGTATCACAAGTCGGAGATAAAAACACCAAATCTTGACAAGTTAGCAGCAGCTGGGGTGAAGCTGGAAAACTACTATGTCCAGCCTATCTGCACCCCGACACGGTCCCAGTTCATGTCAGGGAGGTACCAGGTGAGTCAGTCATACCCTTACTGGTTATAAAGTGTGCAGACGATAACCCAGGAACATGTGTGGGGTGGGAGGTAGGGGTCACCAATAATTTTGTACACATGTACGGTGTGTGTGTGTGTGTGTGTGTGTGTGTGCGTGCGTGCGTGCGTGCGTGCGCAATTTTGTACATAACAATATTAAAAAACATTTGCTGATAAATTAGGTGCGCCCTGAATTGAGTTTTGTATACAGGTAGGGTGTGTCACTTACTTTGTACATAAAATTTAGAGGGGTCATTCATATTGTGCATGCTTCTCCCAAAATATCACACACACACACACACACACACACACACACACACACACACACACACACACACACACACACACACACACACACACACACACACACACACACACACACACACACACGCACACACACACGCACACACACACGCACACACACACGCACACACACACACACACACACACTTGTTGTTTGAATCAGAACTGAGTGACTGACTAACTGCATGAAGACGTTCAGACACGAATGTCTGTACATGGATTGTTTTCATTGTCTGAACAGAATTATCAGCTGGATGTTACAAACATGCTTGTTTCCAATTAATTAGCTTCCATAATTTCACTGTACAACTCACTTCAGGGGAAGTACAGTGGATTTAATCTACCTGATTTCTTGATTATTGTGTTCATATGAAATACTGAAGAGGATAAAAGGAAACGAAAAAAGGATTGGTACTTGATATGTTTGATCAGGGTGACTATATAACGTGTTGTAGAGAGTAGCCCTGGTTTGATGAAGGTATCAAGGTTGTGATTTGGACCTTAAAAGGTTGCAGTGTTTCAGGAAATATTTTCAGGCCAGTAAGATTGTTTTAATAACATTGTAATTTGGGGTTCAAATCCTATTTCAGGTGTATTACAGTTTCTTTATGTTTTGTTGGTAAAACACTGTGCTGTTTCTTTCTTATTTAACGCCGCATGCACTGAACAAAGTCTGGACCAGACAATCCAGTGATCAACGTCATGAACATTGATCTACACAACTGGGATATGCAGTCGTGTCAACCAAGTGTTAGTGAGCCTGACCATCTGTTTTGTCTGTTTTCAGATTCACACTGGTTTACAACATGGCATCATCTGGGGCTCTCAACCCAATGGCCTCCCCTGGATAGCCCACAGTAGCAGACAAGATCAAACAGGCCGGCTACTCCACCCACGCTGTCGGCAAATGGCATCTGAGTTTCTACAAGGATGACTACCTGCCTACCAATCGGGGATTTGATTCATACTATGGTGAGGAAAGATGTCAACTGTTTGTTTGTTGTTAAATGTGGCGCTCAGCAATATTTCAGCTGTATCGTGTAAGTGTGGAAATAGTCGAGGTGTGGACCAGACAAACCGGTGATTGACATCATGAGCATCAACACAATATGAATGTGATGGCCTGTTAACCAAGCCAACCACCCAATCAAGGTCAAAGCCACCAATACTTTTGCTGTGCCAGTCCTCTCCTATTCCTTTGGAGTAGTTGATTGGACAAAACAATGACATCCAGAGTCTTGACCGTCTGACCAGAAGGATCATGTCTGATAACAGAGCCCACCACCCTCGTTCCTCTCTTAACCGTTTATACATGCCAATCAATTCTGGAGGTCGGGGTTTGATTAATGTGGAGGCTCTTCATGACAGAATTTTATTGTGTACTTTTGCACATATTTATTTATCGGATGATCCTCTGGTGATGCATGTGAAGACTCATGATGAAAGCAAGGAATTCCACAGCTATTTTAAGCGTGCCAAGGTTGTTGGACAGAATCTGAAATTTGAGGTTGATTTTGTTGATGGCGATGTACTGCTGGACGGTACAGCGATGGGAGTAAACCAGGTGAAGTCCTTTACCAAGTCTGCCCAGAGTCGGTCTTTTGTGGAGAAGCTTTCTGAGAAGCCATTGCATCGTGTGTACATGCAGTGTGTTGAACAGAATAGCAATCCCACCGACTCCTTCGCCTGGATGAAGTCGGCTGGTCTTAAATGTGAAACTGAGGGCTTCCTTTTGCTGCTCAGGACCAGTCACTTCCCACTCGTAATCGCCTAAATGTGATTCTTAAAGAGAATATTAACATGAAATGTCGACTTTGCAATGAATTTACAGAGACTGCCCAACACCTTGTCAGTGGATGCCCTTCCTTGGCACAAACAGCATATCTTAAACGACATGATGGCATGGCTCGTTGCTTTTACTACCGTCTCCGACATGCCTGTGGCTTTGACTCCGAGGTCCATCCATGGTACGACCCTGAACATGTCCAGGGCGTCATGGAAAATGATGCTTTCAAACTTCTGTGGAATAGGCCCATATACAGCCTCAGAAGAATTCCAGCTAACAAACCTGATCTTGTCCTTTTTGATAAAGCCAATGAATTTATTTATATCATTGAATTTTCTGTCCCTTTTGACACCAATGTGATTGGCAAGATTAAAGGAAAAGCATGATAAATATGCGGACCTCGCCTTTGAAATGTCTCGCTTGCATCCCAAGTACACTGTCGTCAGGCTCCCCATTGTTCTCGGTGCCCTTGGTTTGGTACCTCCTGATCTCTTGGCGCAGATCAGGAGAGTGCCTGGGTTCTCCACCGGGAGCACAGCCCTTCTGACACTCTGGGTAATGCAGAAGGCTGCAGTGTTGGGGAGCCTTCATATTCTCCGGAAAGTTCTTGGTGGGTTCGACTAGGCAGCGTTTCCTGGGAGAAGTCCCATTCGCTGTCTGGGCTGCGTGTAGAGGGGGCAAGGGCCCTGAGCTGATGATGAGCCTTACCAGCCTGACTGTGCCAGGATCACCCGAACCCTCTCTGCTGCATACTATCTTTAATCTGTAAAACCTAATATTAATAATAGTGGAAAATAAAACCTCTCGCCTGTCAGGCGCTCAAAGTTCAAATTCAGACTACCATCGTATCATACCAGGTACCCATTTTATGCTGGTTGAACAGATGCAAATTTTGAACAAACTCACTTGCCGAAGGTGAGACCACATATTTCACATGTTCTTCGTTGTGGGGCAGGACAGAAGTCCTTGAAACTCCCAGGAGTCGAGCTGCCAAATACGGTCACCCATCCATGGACTCTCCGTGCTCAGCGTTGCTTAACTTCAACTGATCTCTGACCTGAGCTCTATGCACAGGACCACATCTTGTAACTAATGCAACAGTCTCTGTGTGGTGACATTGTCCGCCAGTTTAGATATGACAAACTCTGCTCTCTGAACACTGGCCATAGTTGTGCCAGGAAATTTTATAGTAAAGTTTTAAAGTGAAATAAAATTGTGAAGCTAAGATACCTAACTTCCTACTTCTCCGCACTACTATCCACTTACTGTTTGTAGACATTAGTTTTATACATGAAAGTATGTTTACACAATAATAAGTTAATTGTTGCTTAGAAGGATCATCACCCACATAACTTTTTACGCGATGAACAGATTATCGTGATTCTAGGATAAACATATACTACTCAATGCAGTCATGAAACCAAATATAGTCACTAGTTGGGCCAGTCCATTAGGGCATATGGTACCTAATAAGGATGTGTATTTCTACCGTAGTCAAGTTGGGATGTAGTCATACTGGGGCGTGGTCATAATGGGACAGAACCATTTATAGAAAGAAACATGGAAAACAATTGACTCATTTTGTAGTGCAATGTCGTGTCACGGGTTCAGGTCTTGAGATGTCCCAAGGAAAATGAATGATGAGACGGGGAGCGTCGCTTACGATATAAACCAGTTTATTGCCAGTGAAATACGAAGATTACAACATGAGAAAGATGTTGCACGTCCAACTTGGTCGGATGGTGACATGAAAATGTCACACGTCACAGGCATGGAACGCACGTGATTTGGCGGGTAGCCAAATACTGGTGGCACGTACAACTCTCTACGTATAGGTAGTGGAGAAGCAGCCTTTTGGTGAAATAAAAGGGAAATAGAAGGGTGTCGGCGACAGTCGTATGACTTCAACAAGTGTGGTCATCTTCAAGATTTGGATTTCCAATCCTCAAAAGATCACATAGGTGTTAATATCCCTGACCCTCCTCATTGACTGTATCAGACATTTAATTTGATGTTACGTTCTATTCTTCATGGATGGTATGTTCTAATACATCAGGATTTTGTATTGGAGGATCTCATAATGTCCCAAACATGCTCTGTGGGATTGAGATCTGGACTTCTGGTGGTCCAAGGTAGAGTCGCTGCCGCCTCTTGACGTGAGAAATCACCAAGGACATGCGTACGATGTTGCAGAGCAAGTGTCATCCTCGAAGACTGTTTAGAGGATGGCCATCAAATGTGGTACAACAGCCATAAAACATAAATGATATAATGGATATTATATGAGTGCCCATGTCATACTATGTTTACGACACGGGTGCCTAAATGGTGGTATTTCGAGCGAGAGCGAGCGTCATAAACATAGTATGATATGGTCATGAATATAATGTTCTAAATAAACCCATATCTACTTTCAAACAGGTTGGCTACCCGCCGTCGCCGCATGTAGCACGCAACGTCATAGAAGAAATGTGACGTCATAGCACTGTTCATGATGTTACATCACCATGACAAAGTGATATGTTTCCCTAGGACATCGTATTGAAAATATGAACCCCGATATTTTCGCCCTCGTAGGTATTAAATTGTTATAGCTCATGTTTTAACTTTTATATTGTAATCAATATTGCAATGTTGAAATGGGTTTTTAGAAATTGCTTTCAAGTGTGACTTTGTGTATATAATGGACTTGTACACATGTGTGACTTGGTCTTGTCGCTATGTAGCTGAAATAGGCTTGTAGCTTGTGCTTTGACACTTTGACAGTGGTATTTTTTCTTTTCGGCTCATCATGCATGTTTTGTTTTATCTTCGCAGCCATTTTTCCTGTACCTGGCTTATCAGTCTACGCACTCACCTCTGCAGGTCCCAGGGAAATATTTGAATCCGTACATCCACATAAAGGACTTGCACAGGCGCACTTTTGCCGGTAATATGGTCACTGTTAAACCTGACATATTCAGTAGGTAGTCCAGTGTATGGCCTGTTTCTTCTCACACAGAGTGACATGGGTTCTAATCTGTTTTTACCAATATGTCTGCTATATCATGACTTGTAATTGTCTAACTTTCCTTGATCGGCAGTATGCTTCACCATTAGGAAAAGATTTGGTCTGACAAAATATTGAACAGTTTGCTGTTTTGTAGCCCTGTGTAACCAGTGTTTGTTGAACAAACGTATCTTTTGGTTTATGTCTAACTAAATATACAGTTTACGTTGTTCTCTTTCTCAGTACTTCTGGTCGAACTGGTCGATAGTTACTGCTTTATTTGAAGACGAGAAGCTCTGTCCTCGTGCAGTATGTTTTGATTGTTTTGTATTACAATCAGCAATGACACCTCAGTCAGATGTTTTAACAATTGTATCTTATTATGGAATATATGGTGATCCTCTTAAACCGTGACAGTAGACAAGTTTAGCATCCCTGTAAACATATGATTTGTGATGAGTAGAGACCCCAACTGCAAGATAAACCTTCTGTGTTTTAGATTGTTAGGTTGTCTATCTGTAGATTAAATGCCATTTAGAAGCTCCATATTTAGTTCTGTTTCTCATCTCTTGACTTGAGGAACTTGACTGAACTTGCACTTGAATACCTAGGTCCACCAAATAAGACAAGGTGACCAATGTTCATCATAGGCGGATCCAGAGGGGGGTGCAGGGGTGCGCACCCCCCTTTTGTACTGGAAGTTTATTAAATGACCATTGAAACTCTGGTGAAAATGAAGTGTGCACCCTCCCTTTTCCCAATAGTGCGCACACGCACGCACGCACACACACACACACACACACACACACACACACACACACTTTCTCAAAAGCTGTATCCGCCCCTGTTCATATAAATTGATCAAAGCTGAAACACAGTTCTGTTTGCAGCTAGGGCCTCTCAGATCGTTTGCTTTGAAATGTAAGAGGAATATGTGTTCATAATTTTGAAGCAGCCACAGTTTGATGACATCAAGCCCCCAAACCATGACTAAACACGTGTAACATAGTTTACAGGTGTTAGATGTTGGGAATTGTTCAAATGGTAGTGGTGTGAAACCAGGTTTTGGAACATTGCTCGAATATAGTGTAAACATATTTTATTCAAAATAAATTGAACTAGGATTGGTAAACAAGCCGTAATGGCTTATTTGCTCGAATATTGCTAAAAGCGCCGTAAAACATGACTCAAATGTTGTGTGTGTTCATGTATCAGTGTTGTGTGGACAAGTAATGCAAAGAGAGACACAAATTTTGACCTTAGTTCATACATCCGTTTTGCACCGGTGCATGTTTTGTAACATTTCGCCCTGCATCAAAGGATTGTTACTTGTGAATTTCAAAAATATTCAGGAATGTTGCTATTAAAACTTTAGTGGTAGCACCCGGTGTTTTAAATTATAGCAAACACCCGGTGTCGCTATTTATGTAGATTCATAAACACGTGTTCATGATTCAATCGGGGAAAGGGTTTTGTTGCATTTATTGTTTTAAAAAAGATGCCCCAAGGGTGCACAAGTTTTGGTGATTTCTCAATGCTTCATAGTCAACAATATGAGGAGTATCTAACAATAGGACATCCAAGTTTATTTATTTCCACGTGGTCCACCATTCCCATGCCCATATTCAACAATATTACTTGATTTACATAACTTCAAGGCATGACTGCATGTATGGATGAGGGGATCGGAAACATCACTGCAGCTCTCAGTGCTACTGGCCAGCTTGAGAATACTCTCATTGTCTTTTCCACAGGTAAGTAATGTTTTATTTGAGTCAAATCCCCCCACAGTTATGACTGTCAGACCAAAGTGGATAAAAGATATTTGGTTATGTTTTATCGCCACACTCTGTCCCAGATAGCATTCAGACGTTTGCCCAACGTTGGCAATGGTTTTGCCAGCATTGCCAACGTTGGGCCAACGTCCGAATGCTATCTGGGGCAATATTCCAGCTATATGACGGCAGTCTGTATATAATCGATTCTGGACCAGACAGTCCAGTGATTGACATTGAGAGCATCAATCTACGCAATTGGGTTACGATGACATGTGTCAACCATGTCAGAAAGCCTGACCACCCAGTCTTGTTAGGAGCCACTCGCGACAAGCATGGGTTGCTGCAGATCGATTCTTATCCGGATCTTCATGGTTTTGGATAAAATATTTTTTTATTGAAACTCTCATTTACAAGAGAGTTAGGACTGCATGGTGTCAGCCTCTGAGTAGGTCTAGGTATATCTGTCTCCACTCATATAATCTTCTCTGCTATTTTGACTGAGGCACCAGTGGAATCTGTTTTTGCAGATAATTGAGGTTGGTTATTCTCTGGCATTGACGTTTTAAATTTTGAGTGTATTGTTTAAACCACAGCCTAGCTTAGATTGTATGTAAGGTTTGTAAGATTAGCTGTAAAAAGGTCTACATGTTTACAGGCTATATGTTAGCTTGATTGTAGTATTTGTTTGTTGTTTAATGCCGCACACAGCAATATTCCAGCTCTATCACGTAGGTCTGTAAATAATTGAGTCTGGACCAGACAATCTAGTAATCAACATCATGAACATCAATCATCACAGTTGGGTGTCAACCAACCACCTGATCCTGTTACTCGCCTCTTATGACAAGCATAGGTTGCTGAAAACCAGTTCTAACCTAAATCTTCAGAGGTCTATTTTAGCTTGAAAACTGGAAGTATTTTATCTCAGGATGTGGTAGGGTTTTGTAATCATTCATAAGCTGCCTAACAAAGTACTTGTTTTTCAGACAATGGTGGTCTGATCTACGCAGGGGGAAACAACTGGCCACTG
Organism: Haliotis rubra; assembly: GCF_003918875.1. Taxonomy (NCBI): domain Eukaryota; kingdom Metazoa; phylum Mollusca; class Gastropoda; order Lepetellida; family Haliotidae; genus Haliotis; species Haliotis rubra. The sequence goes on from NW_025767088.1 coordinate 813,721, forward strand.
AGGGGGTGGAAGGCGTCGTTATGGGAAGGGGGATTCCATGGTGTGGGCTTTGTGTATGGTGATATGCTGAAGAACAAAGGAACTGTCAATAATCAACTGATCCATGTCTCTGATTGGTTCCCAACATTGGTGGGTGTGGCTGGCGGGAACACCAATGGAACAAAGCCTCTGGATGGATTTGACCAATGGAAGACCATCAGGTATGCTAGTATTTATGCAGAGTTTGAAAATTATGTGAAATACACCTAATGTCGGAAAGCACACATAAAATATCCATATCATAATCATCCTCAATATCAGTTGAGTATATGATGAAAATAATGCATAGAGGAAGCCTGTTTCCCACACCCACGAGAATAAATTAAATAGGAGACCTATTCAAGTTTAAAATCATTTGGCAAGTCTAAATTGCCTCAGAGCTCCTGAAATTAAGGACTGATCGGGGCGCCATTTTGATTTGCTTCGTAGTACAAATATTTCTTATAACATATGTTATATTAGGGATTACACTTTCTTAGTAAAGTACAGATTCTAGTACTTTTTGGGTTGAGTCCCATCCGGGATTCTCCGGAGTGGAAGCCGCGGTGGTTGAGTGGTCTAGGCGTCTGACTTTTTGTGCTGGCGATTAGGTGCCTCACTCTGAGAGTGTGGGTTCGAATCCCGGCTGGGAATCAACCCAAAAAGTACTAGAATCTGTACTTTACTAAGAAAGTGTAATCCCTAATATAGCATATGTTACATTTGACCACTTTCTAAAATGGCATTGTGTATTTCAAATATTTCTTAGTTCTCATATTGACATTCACTCAAAAGGCAAATAGTTCTTTGAATTTTGAGAAGTGTTGAGAATTTGTTTTGTTTTCAAATGATTTCAATTTATATTTCTGTGTTGAATTTTGACATATAATATGTCAGTATATATTTACTGCCTTTGGAGTATGCATTTGAAACCTTTTGCTGAGAATTGGAACAAGGAGGTCTCAAATCTCTAGTAGCATATGTCACAATGACAGCAATGTTTACTTTCTTACACAACAAGGGAAAGTCTTACATTAATTTGCCATTGTTCCAGTGAAGGTGGAGCCAGTCCGAGGAAAGAGATCCTACACAACATTGACATCTTGACACATCCCAAGGGAGCTAAGCTTTTTAACAACACCTTCGACACGCGGATCAGAGCAGCTATACGCGTTGGAGACTGGAAGCTCATCACAGGAAATCCAGGTTTGTGGACTCTCACTGCTTAATACTGTAGGGTGGTAGGGTAGCTTAGTGGTTAAGGTGTTTGCTCGTCACGCCGAACACCCGGGTTCGATTCCCCATATGGGCACAATGTGTGAAGCGCATTTCTGCTGTCTCCTGCTGTGATATTACTGGAATATTGCTAAAAGGCACGTAAAACTAAACTCACTCACTCAGTTATGCTGTAGCTGGTGAGAGGTGTCAGACTAGGAATACACAATGCCATTTAGAAAGTGGTCAGGTGTAACATATATTTTATTTGGTATTACAGTTTCTCAGTAAAGTACAGATTTTAGTACTTGTTTTGTTTGACACTTGTCATCAGCATCATTTGTATTCACTTATTAACGCCGCCAACGGTGGTACTTGAGCATACATACATACATACATACATACATACATACATACATACATACATACATACATACATACATACATACATACATACATACATACATACATACATACATACATACATACATACATACATACATACATACACACATACACACATACACACATACATACACACACACATATATATATATATATATATATATATTAACATATGATTCACACAAGACACAAGATGGCCATTACATGTATATTAGTCGATTATTGATATAGAGTATATAAGAACTGTAGATACATACATGATTATAATATATTAAACGAAAAGTGTTGATGGACATAATCAGCAACATTTTTAAGATAACGTTTATAAATTTGGATAAGTTTTTCAGTTGTCTAAGATTTTCAGTTGTCAAAGGGGTACACATGATTTTAATCAAGGTGCTGTAGTAAATTAATGTTCTTTGTGCGGTAGGACACGTTTTATTACAATACTGATTAATGAACATATTGTTTTGAGCAGTGCCACCATTTTATTTACTTTGGGAAGTAATATGAAGCAAGGAATCTGATTGGCCAAGAGGGATATAGAAGGCACATAAGTTATAATAGCCACTGGTAGGGCTATGATTGCGGTGTGAAGTTCCAGGCTAGTTTAACAAGGATGGAAACTGGACGTATGTAGACAGTTACCTCCCTTACCTCGGGAAGACAATCTGTTTGATTGGCATTTAGAAGTTGGTGACTAATAAGAAAGTAAGAAAGTTTATGGATAACAACTTCTTTATTATATATGATGCGACGTTTCGGTATGGATTCTTATACCGTTGTCAAGCAAGAGTGAAGTACTACAGCACAGAACAGACTTATATACATGAACAGGGATTAAGTAATATTCAGTCCTACATGTTGTTATTACTTAATCCCTGTTCATGTATATAAGTCTGTTCTGTGTAGTACTTCACTCTTTGCTTGACAACGGTATAAAATCCATACCGAAACGTCGCATCATATATAATAAAGAAGTTGTAATCCATAAACTTTCTTACTTTCTCGGGAAGACAGTTCCATCGCTTTTAAAGCTGATGAAATAAAAGATTACGTATGACTTCTGTGATGAAATGTACCTGTACCTGATAATAACTAACAAAGCTTCACTATAAGCATTTATATTAGTCTCAACAAGTAGCATCAATGTATGCCAGTAGAGTGATCTCCCTTGGCTCCTGTGTAATGGCTACCATGCTCGTGGTTCTGAATAAAGGAACTTTTATACAGAAGTCCTTGTTTCACTACATGTCTTATTACAACTTCCATGTCTTTGCTCACACAGTCTTCCTCCATCCTCAGGAAACGGCAGCTGGATTCCGCCGCCACATCTCAGTAAGGAGACGGTTGTGGACAAAGATGAGAAGGCGAAGAACCTTTGGCTATTTGACATCGCAAAGGACCCAAATGAACACAATGACTTGTCAGCATCACAACCAGGCATTGTTAAGAAGCTTCTGGACCGACTAGAGTACTACCAGAAAACAGCAGTACCCCCCATGTACCCAGATCCTGACCCCAAGTGTGACCCCAAACTACATGGAGGAGTGTGGGGGCCGTGGGAGTAAACAGAACTAACTCTACAGCAGAGAAGGTGGTTTAGGTTGTCTCTGATTTGGGTTAACATCCCGGAATAAACTATAATATTGGTTAACTGACAAGACAACCTTAATTAACGCTGAAAGCCCCTTTGTGACTTGATAAGTCTTGGAAATATTGTTGGAATTAGCTTTGAAGATCAGATCTTTAGACGAAGCCTGCAGTTATTTTGGAAGATAAGTCAACTTTATTTGCCTGATATATTGAATGTAACTGGGATCTTTTTTCATCTGGCTGCTCAGTGCAACGTCTTTTGATTGGTAGATCAATCCTTTAGAATGTAGCTTGGGTCATCTTTAGTTGATTGCTCATTTCTAAGGAATGTAGCTTGGGTCACCTTTAGTTGATTGCTCATTTCTAAGGAATGTAGCTTGGGTCACCTTTAGTTGATTGCTCTTTTCTAAGGAATGTAGCTTGGGTCATCTTTCGTTGATTGCTCTTTTCTAAGGAATGTAGCTTGGGTCACCTTTAGTTGATTGCTCATTTCTAAGGAATGTAGCTTGGGTCACCTTTAGTTGATTGCTCATTTCTAAGGAATGTAGCTTGGGTCACCTTTAGTTGATTGTTCATTTCTAAGGAATGTAGCTTGGGTCACCTTTAGTTGATTGCTCTTAATCATCTTTCGTTCATTTCTAAGGAATGTAGCTTGGGTCACCTTTAGTTGATTGCTCATTTCTAAAGAATGTAGCTTGGGTCATCTTTAGTTGATTGCTCATTTCTAAGGAATGTAGCTTGGGTCATCTTTAGTTGATTGCTCATTTCTAAGGAATGCTTGGGTCATCTTTAGTTGATTGCTCATTTCTAAGGAATGTAGCTTGGGTCATCTTTAGTTGATTGCTCATTTCTAAGGAATGTAGCTTGGGTCACCTTTAGTTGATTGCTCATTTCTAAGGAATGTAGCTTGGGTCACCTTTAGTTGATTGCTCATTTCTATGGAATGTAGCTTGGGTCACCTTTAGTTGATTGCTCATTCCTATGGAATGTAGCTTGGGTAATGTTTCGTTGATTCCTTTGGAATATAGCTTGAGTCATCTTTCGTTGATCACACAATCCTTTGGATAGTAGCTTGGGTCATCTTTGGTTTGTGGGTCAATCTTTTAGAATTCGTATAGAAATTTGAAGATTCTTCAGATATTACTGCCACAGTTGGTAAATATTATTTAATGGATATATTAGCTGCTTCTCAGTTGTTTGATATGAGGGTAGTTTATGAGATATTTATTGCTTATAATTTGATGTTGGGAGCAAGGGTGTCATCAATTATATACACTTATATAGACATACCTTTTAAATTATTTTAATGCTCACATACGTATGCTTATATCATGGTATATTATAGATTTTTAACGAAAGGGGAGCACATATGCATGTTTCAGGTGATTTGTATTTTTATATCTAGCTTGTCAGTATTCTCATTCATGGTCTCAGAATATCATCATGGTGATAATATAGGGTGTTAAGTGGTATTCAGTATTCTTGAAGAAATTACACTTAACCATTTACTTAATTCACTTAAATAATTGATCCAGATATTATTAATATGTTATGTCATGTCAAGATGTTATGTCACAAGCTTCCATGACAGACTATTATGATATTGTCACATAGTTACTGATGCTTGGCCAAATGTAATTGATTGGCAGCATGCATGTAAATGTAACATGTCAAAGAGATTAAGAGAATCATCTGTTGTGGGATAGTCTCTGTCAAGTTAATTGATTAAAAATCCATCAAGTCTTCTTTCTGGTGATAGCACAAATTAGATATTCAGCAGCTGTTAAAATATATCTAGATTATTTATTACTAGTATTGATGTAGACAATGCTGTAGACATATTTCACTTAATTCTCCCTAGTCAATAGATGGGATTGTTGAAGCCAGTCAAGCAGTAATGCTTGTTTGATGAACCTACATGAGTTTATGATATATTGTATTGGAAATGGATTGTTACCATAAAAACAGTTTGTTTTTAGAGAACCATCTGTTGTTGGATAGTCTCAGTGAGTAAGTGAGTGTTGTTTTACGCGGCTTTTAGCACTATTCCAGCAATATCACGGTGGGGGGCACCAGAAATGGACTTCACACATTGTGCCCATGTGGGTAAAACCTGGGTCTTGGTGTGACAAGTGAAAGCTTTAACCAAATAGGCTACCCCACGATGAAGATAGTCTCAGACATGTTATTGATTCAATACGTCATCAAGTCTTCTGTCAGGTGAAAGCATAATTAGGTTATAGGGAATCAATATTATTATGTGGATAGTGGTGTATTCATGTTTCAGTAACGGGAATGCTCTCTAGTCCATTGTGTAGTGTAACCAGATGCCATGTTGACGCAATATTTCATACAAAAACACACTTAACTTATAATGCATGCAGAAAGTGTTTATGGATTATATTATGCTGTATTTTTGGGTTATACCTTTATACCAAGCATGACCAATATGTATTTTTGATATATTTGAAATTGTACCTAAAGCATGTGTTTTGTTACATTGATTGATAATAATTGCAGTTCTTCAACAAGGGCTCTAGTCAAATAAGAGTTGTCTTCCTCTCACTCTCTCTTGTGGGTGTTCATTTATTTTACCTCTGAGTTATCTCCCTTTGTACATCGCTGGGGTGTTCCTCTTTTGCCAGTCGGGCAAGTTGCTTATTGAACAATACAGCATGACTTGTATCTATTTTTGATATATTTGAAATTGTATATGAAAGTACATCAACAGGAATGGCAAGATGTATATCTACCTGTTTATAAATTGTTTTTAAGCAGTGCTGTGATGTGCCTTACTTAGATTTAAGTGCTGACACTTAGTTACTTTATTGTATTTACAGCGCCAAAACGATCTAATCTTGAGTATTTTACCGCAACATGTACAACCACTAAATATGACATGTTCGACGTATTGGCAATAAATATGACTAAACCTATGTGTTGTTCATGTCAATTTACAGGACAAGCGTGACATTTGCTGACCCCACAATAGATTGTTATCCCCCGCCGCGCGTTTAGCGCGAAGACGGGGATATAGTATTTGGCTCCTCCGTACGTACGTGCGTACGTACGAATTGGAATATCTTAAGAACCTTTGACTAAATTCTTTTCTTATTTGGTACTAAGGTTCATCACAGTTTGAGAAAGATCCCAGTCAGGTTTCATTTCAAGGCTACAAGGGGACTTTCATGTTTTACCTTTGTCCGCAAGATACCTCATTCATTCACGGATTTTCTTCATATTTGACGTCATCTAGGAAAGGCGCAGGGCCCTGTCGATTTTGGTGACCTTCACGTAATTTTCAAGGTCACGACGACACTTTGAACATTTCAGCATGTGAACCTGCATGTTAAACTTGTCAGCGAGATACCTCAAGAACCATTCACTGGATTTAATTCATAGACTTCAAGACTTCTCTTGAATGTTTTTTATAAGCAATTTCTTTATTACTATTTTTGCATATTTCATACACCATGACATTCATGTCAAAGTCAAAGTGAGTCTTGAAAATACTTGTGTGTTTGTTAGTGACAATGGTTGTTTTGTTCTGCATTTATCAGTTGTAATTCTAGGACGTTTGTTGTTAAACACCGCAATAGTCCAGCTATATGGTGGAGGTCTGTAGTTGAGTCTATAGTTGAGTCCGGGCCAGACAATCGAGTGATCAACATCATGGGCATCAATCTAGAAGTTATTGAGCTGCGTGTGGAAGACCACGCCAACACCTATCTTGGAGGACAAGCTCCAGAATCCCCAGATTTAAGACAAACTTCGGGCCGAGTATAAATCTCGCTTACAGGAAATCCGGAGCTCAGAGCTAAATGCTCGAAACAAGGTCAAAGCCACCAATACTTTTGCTGTGGCAGTCCTTTTGTATTCCTTTGGAGTAGTTGATTGGACAAAACAAGACATCCAGAGTCTTGACCGCCTGACCAGTAGGATCATGTCTGATAACAGAGCCCACCATCCGCGTTCCTCTCTCAATCGTTTATATATGCCAATCAATTCTGGAAGTCGGGATTTAATGTGGAGGCTCTTCATGATAGAATTTTAGTGTGTACTTTTGCACATATATATTTATCGGATGATCATCTGATGATGCATGTCAAGACCCATGATGAAAGCAAGGTTTCCACAGCTATTTTAAGCGTCCCAAGGTTGTTGGACAGAATCTGAAATTTGATGTTGATGGCGATGTACTGCTGAACGGTACAGCGATGGGAGTAAACCAGGTGAAGTCCTTCACCAAGTCTGCCCAGAGTCGGTCATTTGTTGAGATTCTACTGCATCGTGTGCACATGCATGCAGTGTGTGGAACAGAATAGGAATCCCACCGACTCCTTCGCCTGGATGAAGTCGGCTGAGTCTTAAATGTGAAACTGATCAAGACCAGGACCAGTCACTTCCCACTCGCAATCGCCTAAATGTGATTCTTAAAGAAAACATCAACATGAAATGTCGACTTTGCAATGAATTTTCAGAGACTGTCCAACACATTGTCAGTGGATGCCCTTCTTTGGCACAAACAGCATATCTTAAAAGACATGATGGTACGGCTGCTACAGTCTCCGCCATGCCTGTGGCTTTGACTCCGAGGTCCATCCATGGTACGACACTGAACATGTCCAGGGTGTCATGGAAAATGATGCTTTCACACTTAGGAATAGGTCCATATTCCAGCCAACAAACCTGTTCTTGTCCTTTTTGATAAAGGATCAATTTATTTATCTTTTTTGAATTTTCTGTTCCTATTGACAGCAACGTGATTGACAAGATTCAGGAAAAGCATGCTAAATATGCGGACCTCGCCTTTGAAATGTCTCGCTTGTATCCCAAGTACACTGTCGTCAGGCTCCCTTTGTTCTCGCTGTCCTTGGTTTGGTACCTCCTGATGGCTTCGCGCAGATCAGGAGAGTTCCCGGGTTCTCAACCGGGAGCACAGCCCTTCTGACACTCTGGGTAATGCAAGTTTGAACAAACTCACTTGCCTAAGGTGAGACTACATGTATCGCAAACATCACGGCGAGGGACACCAGTAATGGGCTTCACATATTGTAACCATGTGGGGAATCGAACCCGGCCTTTAGCGTGACGAGCTTAAAGTCCAGTCATCAGGAAGTTTCACATTATTCAGTTCGCTTAACAAATAATTGTTTCAAATGTTTAACATGTCGCGAAAACCCATTACAGTGTAACATAGGCAAACAATGTATGGTGCACAATGTTTACACATTATTTCTTGCAACAGTCTCGAGGTCATGTATAGAGCATGTCAGCATTCGATAAGTAAATAAAGATCTGTATAGAAATGTAGGTATGCGAGTTGGAAATGATACAATGTTGATAATCATGATATAACTGCCTCGCGACAGTGTTATCAATCAAGCGATATGCTGAGTCAGTGAGCGTACATCTATGTGTCCGTCAATGATATAATTTGCATGTAATGTGCAAGTGTCAATATAGAGGCGGTCAGATGACAAGGGTTAAATAACCAGGCTTGCATCACACTACCAATCTGGCCGATATGGCATATCAATTCACTTTTAATATCATGTTTGGATGTCAGCCCGGGGAAATCGGAATTGTGTGTCCCACTTCATAGCCTGTTTGATGACACCTTTCAAACAAGGTGAAAATACATTTACTTGCAAAACAATGCGGCAAACCCTTTCATATTTCATAAACCATGAATGGGTAAAGGGGTTTGCTAAATCAATCATCAAAACACATCCCAACTACCCACGATTGTCTCAAAAAGCACTATTAACTGTATAAGACACCAAAAACGTTTAATGATTTTACCAGTATATGTTACAGTGGCACGAAGGAGACTACCAGAAGCAAGAAGAATGCATTGGAATGGACGACACCGGGATGCCACGCAGGCTCTTGGGCGACAGCTTGACATTCACCACACCGTCATAAGTCGACTTGTTAAATAATACCGTCAAACCAAGAAGGATAAGAACTGACCAAGACCAGGTCAACCCCGAAGGACGTCTCAAGTTGAGGATCGGGATTTAACAAGCCTTGTGAGACGTCAGCCTTTAACTACAAATGGCGTCCTGAAGCACCTATGGCTCCCCAACAGACGTCTGTGGATAGGACTGTAAGAAACTGCGTAAAGACACGTGCGTAAAGACACATGAGGGCAAGAAGGTTGATCAAGCGTCAACCTTGACCAATCTTCACAACAGAGCTCATTTGGAGTGGTGTTTGCCCTAACGTCATTGGAATTCGACGTCATGGAGGAAGGTGCATTGGTGGGATGAGAGCCACTTTTCATTGCACGTCACAGACTGGCGCCAGCGAGTCTGGAGGACCAAGAACAGTGCCTATGAGCCTAAGAACATCAAAGCATCAGTTCCTTACGGTGGTGGATCTGTCATGGTCTGGGGTTGTGGCTCCCATGATGGTAAACTGGACTTGGTAACTCGTGGAAATCTCAATGGCGACCACGACATCCAGGACATGCTGGATCCCGTTCTTGTGCCACATTTTGTTAACCACCCATCAACCACTCGCCCTGTATTCATGGATGACAACGCCGACCACATCGTTCCCGACTTGTGACAGTTTTTTCCAACAACGCTGTAACCAAACTTCCGTCGCCTGCTATGAGCCCGGATCGGAACGCATTTGAGACTGTTTGGGCCATTCTTGGACGCCGAGTGCAAGCACTGGATCCGCCTGTACAAGATCTGGCATGTTTGGAAGCAGCTCTGCGCCGGGAGTGACAGCAGCTGCCTCTGGAGCGAATCTGGAGACTCACGACAAGCATGAGGAGGAGGCTCAAAGCAGTCATCCGTGCATAAGGTGGATATGCACTCTATTCACATTTTTCATGTGATTTGTTGTCTGAAGATGACAGAGAACATTTTCAGACCGAGAGACACTCACCTCTCCCATTTTGGAACTCTGCAGCCCCATAGTTGTACAGGGATGCATTTTGTTGACAAAACAGCGCTGACGTTTTCATGTCAGTTTGAAACTTAAAATATTGCCAATTTTCACGATTTTGTTGTTATTGTTTAGTCCAAAATGTCAACTTACAGGAAACAATGGCGTTTAAGATTTCCAGTATACATACTAATGGTAATGTTGCTCAATTTCATGGTAATATGAAAAAATCGGGGTGTGCTTAATTAAGTTCCATGTGTATTTGTTTCAGCAGTATTACACCTGCACGATGCTTTTTTGAAAATAAATCGAGTCTGGACCAGAAAACCCAATGATTGTCACCATGCGATAAGATGACAGAGCATGTGTTTATGAATTACTATGAAATAGTGATGATACCAGGTGTTCGCAAAAATGTGAGCGTATCCTGCCCCACCGGTGGCACCCATCATAAACATATACAAAGTCTAGTCAACTGTTCACGTGAAATAATTTGGCAACGTATGGTACAAGTCAAATAGGGAATTGCATCGGACATCATTTTGTCACTGATGCATTAAATTTCGAAATGTCCAACACATAAAACCTTTTTAAAAGAGACACCTTTTAACGCTTTGGTGTTACGGAAAACAATAAACATGTTTCTGTGTGGCGTTTTTTATATACCATATATCACCCTCTGACTGCTTCATCAGCTGCCTGACCTATATTGAGGCTTGGGATGATATCGGTCCAAGGTCGCATCAAGGACTTTACTTATCTGACTGAACTCAAGGTCATAAACTAGCTAGCAACACATGCCACCAGCTCACTGAATTCTAAGGACATGAACTAACTAATAAACTGGCATCTTTTTGCACTGATATACGCATTATTAAATATGCTGCATCAATTATAAACCTATACCCCTGTTTAACATGTGCTCGTCGAACACCAGTATAAACTCAGGGGCAAAAGAAACACCATCAAAAGTAATTATGTGTTCATTCAATATTACATCGTCATAACCCCATACAGTAGCAAGCAACAAATCTCACGAGCGCAAAAAGCATAACAACTGAGAAAAGCACGTGTTTCATGCAATTATTGAATAAACCGTATTGTACTTCATCACCTGCCATGGTGCCTCAGTGACCCTGTACTTCATCACCTGCCCTGGTGCCTCAGTGACCTGTACTTCATCATCTATACCAATCGCTGAGTGAACCTGTACTTCATCACCTGCCCTGGTGTCTCAGTGACCTAGGCTGTACTTCATCATCTATACCAATCGCTGAGTGAACCTGTACTTCATCACCTGCCCTGATGTCTCAGTGACCTGTACTTCATCACCTGTCCCAGTGTCTCAGTGACCTGTACTTCATCACCTGCCCCGATGGCTCAGTGACTTGTACTTCATCACCTGCCCTGGTGCCTCAGTGACCTGTACTTCATCATCTATACCAATCGCTGAGTGAACCTGTACTTCATCACATTGACATGTTGACCCGTCCCCACTCTAACTATGACGTTAGACAGACCGACCGCTGCCATATAGGCTATTAGCTGGAATATTGCTGAGTACAGTAAACAACAAACAAACAAAAACACAATGAAGCAACGCACAACGCTCACATTAGTCCCGCGGTTGCCATACTCATTACACAGTACATTTGTAGTAGCACTGTTGAGGAGTTTGCACAAGTCACATGATCAAACATTGTCACATGATCACAAGTGAACTGCACCGAAAGACTGATCTCGTTGAATGTAGCGTTCGACACACTCGGGATCTTGAACAGTTTCGTGACAGCAATGCGTCTTGCAGAGTTCTTGTTATTATGTGCATGTTGCACTGTTTTGTCAGCGAAGTCAAATCGCCCGAACATTATTTTCATACTCGCTGACGATTACGGATTCCATGATATCGGGTATCACAAGTCGGAGATAAAAACACCAAATCTTGACAAGTTAGCAGCAGCTGGGGTGAAGCTGGAAAACTACTATGTCCAGCCTATCTGCACCCCGACACGGTCCCAGTTCATGTCAGGGAGGTACCAGGTGAGTCAGTCATACCCTTACTGGTTATAAAGTGTGCAGACGACAACCCAGGAACATGTCTGGTGTTGGGAGGTAGGGGGTCACCAATAATTTTGTACACATGTACGGTGTGTGTGTGTGTGTGTGAGAGAGAGAGAGAGTGAGTGAGTGAGACAGAGCGTGCGTGCGTGCGTGTGTGTGTGCAATTTTGTACATAACAATATTAAAAAACATTTGCTGATAAATTAGGTGGGCCGGGAATTGAGTTTTGTATGCAGGTAGGGTGTGTCACTTACTTTGTACATGAAATTTAGAGGGGTCATTCATATTGTGCATGCTACTCCATAAAAATCATCATATCTCTCTCACACTCTCTCTCTCTCTCACACACACACATTAACCATAAATTATGCACATCTTTTCAGGGCAACTTGTCGCTTGCTTCATTTATGGCTTTAGCATTGCAGAAGCTTGGCAGAATGGAAAATAATGCGGTTCACGGTCTGTGAGACCTATTTATCCTCATGATCACAGTTTGTATTTCTTTGTTTGAATCAGAACTGAGTGACTGACTGAAGACGTTCAGACACGAATGTCTGTACATGGATTGTTTTCATTGTCTGAACAGAATTATCAGCTGGATGTTACAAACATGCTTGTTTCAAATTAATTACCTTCCATAATTTCACTGTACAACTCACTTCAGGGGAGTACAGTGGATTTAATCTGCCTGATTTCTTGATTATTGTGTTCATTTGAAATACTGAGGATGACAAAAGGAAACAAACAAGGATTGGTAATTTATGAGTTTGATCAGGGTGACTATATAACGTGTTGTAGAGTAGCCCTGGTTTGATGAAGGTATCAAGGTTGTGATTTGGACCTTAAGGTTGCAGTGTTTCAGCAAATATTTTCAGGCTAGTATGATTGTTTTCATAACATTGTAATTTGGGGTTCAAATCCTATTTCAGGTGTATAGTTTCTTTATGTTTTGTCGGTAAAACACTGCAAAGACTATGTATTCAGCGGCGTCCGTCTGTCGGTACGTCCCGATTCTTGTTAACGCGATATCTCATGAACTGTTGTACCCAATGTTATCAAATTTGGTGACAGCCTACACTGGGGGGATTATGCAGACACCAGTCGTTTTGGGTGACCTTGACGTTATCTTCAAGGTCACCACGACACTTTGAACACTTTTCAAACTTTTGTTAACGTGATATCTCATGTACTGTTGTATCCAGTATCTTCAAATTTGGTGACAGCCTACATTGGGAGATTATGCAGACACCAGTTCATTTGGGTGACGACCTTATCTTCAAGGTCACCAGACACTTTGACCACTTTTCAAACTTATGTAAACGCGATATATCATAAAATATTGCACCCAATGTCTTCAATTATGTCGACAGCCTACATTGGGTGATTATGCAGACACCAGTAATTTCAGGCATCTTGTATGTGACCCAAAAATTAAAAAGTAGTAAATATGTTATATATATTCCATTCTTTAGCTGCGGGGGACATTGTCATATCAGTGTAAACACTCATTTCTTATTTAATGCAGCACTGAGCAATAATCAAGCTACACGGCGGCGTTTTGTAAATAACCAAACCAGACAATCCAACGATCAACATCATGAACATTGATCTACACAACTGGGATATTCAGTCGTGTCGACCACTTGTTAGTGATCCTGACCATCTGTTTTGTCTGTTTTCAGATTCACACAGGTTTACAACATGGCATCATTTGGAGCTCTCAGCCCAATGGCCTCCCTCTGGATAGTCCCACAGTAGCCGACAAGATCAAACAGGCCGGCTACTCCACCCATGCTGTCGGCAAATGGCATCTGGGCTTCTACAAGGATGACTACCTGCCTACCAATCGGGGATTTGATTCATACTATGGTGAGGAAAGATGTCAACTGTTTGTTTGTTTGTTTATTTGTTGTTAAATGTGGCAATCAGCAATATATCCAGCTGTATCATGGCAGTGTGGAAATAGTCGAGTGTGGACCAGACAACCCGGTGATTGACATCATGAGCATCAACACAATATGAATGTGATGGTCTGTTAACCAAGCCAACCACCCAATCCTATTTGTCACCAGCTATGACAAGCAAGGTTTTCTGAAGACCCATTCTAACACAGATTTTCATGGGTCTAAATTGTAGGTGTGGCTAGTTATCTGTGAAATAAATGAAAAACTGTGATTACCCCATATCATCTTGAAGCTGAAGCAATTGAAATTCATTTCTGGTGTCCCGTCGTTATATTGTTAGAATATTGTTTACAGCTGTGTAAATCCATTCACTCACTCACTCACTCATTCACCCACCCACCCATTGTTGTATACAATTTGTGTAGACAAACCACATGTTTTTAGTATATCAGTTTATTTACCAAACATCACCTTTTCATTTGACCTAACCCTTTATATATCTAATCTTAACAACTTGTAGGCTATCTGACAGGCAGCGAGGACTACTTCACACACATACGTTGCGACGACCACGATTCCAGATACTCGTTTTGTGGCCTTGACTTACGTAACAATACAAACCCAGTTTTCAATGAGACCGGCCATTATTCAACGTCTCTGTTTACGGAGAGGGCTATCAGTGTGATCAAGGATCATGATGAGTCTAAAGTAGGTGCAAGTTCCATCGAGAATGTTTCATGTCAACATAAAAAAATGAATGATAATAATAATAATAGTCCATTTATTTTGTGCATTTATCCATGCACATTGCATGCTCAACGCGCTCACTATCACCCCTGGTCAACGAGTACAGAACACTCCATGTGGAGAATACAACCTGTCGCCTGTCAGGCGCTCAAGGTTCAAATTCAGACTACCATCGTATCATACCAGGTACCCTTTTTCTGCTGGGTGAACAGAGGCATTTTTTTAACAAACCCACTTGCCTAAGGTGAGACTACATGTATCACATGCGTTTCGTTGTGGGGTAAGACTGAAGTCCTAGAACTCTCAGGAGTCGAACACGGTCACCCATCCAAGGACTCTCCATGCTCAGCATTGCTTAACTTCTACTGATTTGTGTTACCTGAGCTTTATGCACAGGACCACATCTTGAAAATAATGTCCGTGTGGTGCCCTTGTCCGCCAGTTTAGGTACTGTGTCAACTTCATTGTCTTCAAATTTTAATGGAGCCTCTGACGTGTATTACTTGTGTTGAAAGGCATATACACATGGAACAAAGTATTGCAACATCCCATATTCTTCATAGTATCAATATGTTACCATTAACCATAGCAAAGGAATTTATCCAAACCTCAGTTTAACTTACTGTCTGGATACATTGACTTTCAGCGAATAGTTAAATGGCAAATCTTGATTAATAAAGCATGAAAACCAGTAGCTTATTGAGAGAAGGACTGACTGACTGAGTTTGGTTTTACGCCGCTTTTAGCAATATTCCTTGTGGTCCGGGGTAGAGTTGCTACCATCTCTTGACGTGAGAAATCACCAAGGACATGCGTACGATGTGGCATAGCAAGTGTCATCCTTGAAGACTGTTTAGAGGATGGCCATCAAATGTGGTACAACAACCAAAAAACATAAATGATATTGTTATAGCACATGTTTTAATTTTTTAATTTTTTTAAAATAAAATTTGCTTTCAAGTGTGACTTTGTGTATATAATATACTTGTGTACATGTGTTAACTTGTACATGTGTTGCTTTATAGCTGAAATAGGCTATAGCTCATGTGATGTTAAATCTGAACTCACCCATTACTTTGACAGTGGTAATGTTCGTGTAGGCTCATCATGTTTTTGTTTCTTGTTTGCAGCCATTTTTCCTGTACCTCGCCTATCAGTCTACGCACGCACCTCTGCAGGTCCCAGGAAATATTTGAATCCGTACAGCCACATCAAGGACTTGAACAGGCGCAGTTTTGCCGGTAATATAGTCACTGTTAAACCTGACATATTCAGTAGGTGGTCCAGTGTATCACATGGCCTGTTTCTCCTCACACAGAGTGACTTGGGTTCTACTCTGTTTTACCAACATGTCTGCTGTATCATGACTTGTAATTGTCTAACTTTCCTTGATCGGCATTATGCTTCACTTTCAGGAAAAGAGTATTGTCTGACAAAATATTGACCATTTTGCTGTAGCCCTATGTAGGCAGTGTTTGTTGGACAAACTTTCCTCTTATTAAAGAAAATTAGTGAAACTTCATTTATAATTTAGTCAGCCAATCTTCATATGATAATAGTGAATGTTTGAGAGTGCATCACCACTTGCACTTCCTTATGACCATAGTTATTTGTACAGTAATCGCTCTTGAAAGATGATTGGTGTATGACGTGAAATTTGCATGTGTACGATTTTCGTTTTCAAACAATAAAATGGCTAGGAACAAACACTAACAACTGTGTGATGCAAGATGATTGTCAAAATTAATGGTTTACAGTGATTTATCGACCTTCTTGAAAACCGTCAAACTCAAGAACGACACCCCATGTGTGTTCTTATTCACGTGGTCCGGCT
Organism: Haliotis rubra; assembly: GCF_003918875.1. Taxonomy (NCBI): domain Eukaryota; kingdom Metazoa; phylum Mollusca; class Gastropoda; order Lepetellida; family Haliotidae; genus Haliotis; species Haliotis rubra. The sequence goes on from NW_025767088.1 coordinate 830,404, forward strand.
GTCGACAAAAACAACCATACAGGGCTCAGTTCCACGAAACGATCTTGGAGCTAAAGTGATTGTAACACACATACCTCAGCATCGACTTCCGATCATCATAGCCATTACGATCACATTGTGCAATGGGTCCCGGATGTTTATCGTTACATGTTTTCAACTTCAAGGGATGACTGCATGTATGGACGAGGGGATCGGAAACATCACTTCGGCTCTCAATGCTACTGGCCAGCTGGAGAATACCCTCATTGTCTTCTCCACAGGTAAGTAATATTTTATTAGAGTTGAATCACAGACAGTGATGACTGTCAGACCTTAGTTAATAAATGATGGATGCTCTAAGTCTCTGTAGAAAATTAACCAATAAATTATATGAATTTCAGGCATTTTACAGTTCAGATACTTGGTAACATGTAAATGATACACTGACTGCATGTACAAATCTGTATTACAATGTGCTACGTCGAACAACCTGTAAATGGGAGAGTGGCAGGTGCCTCATGTAGGGCAGTTCATGTTTAAATGTTTTATGGACAACTGGTGTGTTTTCAGTGAAATATCATGGATTTAAATAGAACCCCCAAAAAGAGTCTTCGGCATGCAAATTGGTAACAACATTGGCATTGTTCATAATTTGATTTTCTTTCTTTTGGTAAATTCTGAGGTAGTGGGAATTTTTATATTCAAACTTGGAACTTCTGCTGTAATTTACGTCAGGACTGTTGTTTAATGCTGCCCTCCACAATATTCCAGCTGTATGGTAGCGGTCTGTAAATAATCGAGTCAGAACAATCTAGAACCAGACAATCTAGTGATCAAAACTATGAGCATCGATCTCATACCATGGGATACAATGACATGTGACAACGAAGTTAGAGAGCCTTAACCCCCTTTCCCCAAACACACCTCGATCATCACGTTAGTTTTATGACAAGCATAGGTTCATTGTGGGTTTATTTAAGCTTGAAGACTAGAAGTTTTGTATTTGAGGATGTGGTAGAATTATGCGAGTCTACTAATTATTCATGAGGGTCCTGACAAAGTACTTGTGTTTCAGACAATGGCGGTACGATCTACGATGGGGGAAACAACTGGCCACTGAGGGGGTGGAAGGGGACCTTATGGGAAGGGGGATTCCATGGTGTGGGCTTTGTGTATGGTAATATGCTGAAGAACAAAGGAGCTGTCAATAATCAACTGATCCATGTCTCTGATTGGTTCCCAACATTGGTGGGTGTGGCTGGCGGGGACACCAATGGAACAAAGCCTCTGGATGGGTTTGACCAATGGAAGACCATCAGGTACGCTAGTATTTATGTAGAGTTTGAAAATTATGCACAGTATGCATACTGTAGGGAAGCACACATAAAATATCCAAATCATCATCATCATCATCAACAACAATATCAGAGAAAATATAGCGTAGAGCTAATCTCTCCCAAACCCTTGAGAATAAATTAAATACAAGACCAGCTCAAGGCAACGATCAATTGGCAAGTCCAAACTGCCTCCTGAAAATACGGATTGTTCAGGGCTCTATTTGGATTTGTTTTGAAGATAAGAATATTTCTTAATTTTAATATTGTCATTCAAGCAAAGGGCATATGGCTGTTTGAATGTTGAGACGTGCTGTGTGTTTGTTTGTTTTTTAATGGTTGTATCAAATATGATTGGTTCAAATAATTTAAATTTCTGTGTTGAATTTAGATAAGTTAGCGTAAATTTCCCACCTATAAAGTATGGATTTGAAACCATTTGCTTACAGTGTATATGTCTGGAAAAAGGAGGTCTCTTCAGTAGTATATGTCACAATGACAGCAATGTTTACTTGCTTACACAACAAGGGAAATTCTTACATCAATTTGCCATTGTTCCAGTGAAGGTGGAGCCAGTCCGAGGAAGGAGCTCCTACACAACATTGACATCTTGACACAACCCAAGGGAGCTAAGCTTTTTAACAACACCTTCGACACGCGGATCAGAGCAGCTATACGCGTTGGAGACTGGAAGCTCATCACAGGAGATCCAGGTTTGTGGACTCTCACTGCTTAATACTGTAGGGTGGTAGGGTAGCTTAGTGGTTAAGGTGTTTGCTCGTCACGCCGAACACCCGGGTTCGATTCCCAATATGGACACATTGTGTGAAGCAGAGTACTGGTGTCCCCTCACTCCCTGCTGTGATATTGCTGGAATATTGCTAAAAACGGTGTAAAATATATTCACTCACTCACTTATTTAATTCCTTAGGTAGTGACAGGTATCGGATTATGAATACACAATGCCAGTTGGAACGTGGTCAAATGTTACATAAGTTTTATTTGGTACATGTATTACACTTTCTCAGTGAAGTACAGATTCTGTTAGGTTGTTACAGTTGTCAAAGGGATTTTAATCAATGTGCTCTAATGAGTTAATGCTCTCTGTGAGGTAGGACACGTTTTATTACAATCTTGATTAATGAACATATTGTTTTGAGCAGTGCCACAATTTTATTTACTTTTGAAAGTAATAAGAAGGAAGGAATCTGATTTGCCAAGAGTGATATAAGTTATAATAGCCACTGGTAGGGATATGATACAGGTGTGAAATTCCAGGCTAGTTTCATAAGGGTGGAAACTAGACTTTTGTAGACAGTTATTTCCCTTGCCTCTGGAAGATGGTTCCAGATTTTTTAAAGCTATCGAAATAAAGATTCTTCTGAGTACTTAAGATAAGAACTAACAAACGCTCACTATAAGCATACATAGTTGCCAACAAGTAGCATCAATGTAAAACATGCCAGTAGAGTGATCTCCCCTTGCTCCTGTGTAATGGCTGCCATGCTCACCACATGGTTCTGAATAAAGGACCTTTTAAACAGAAGTATTAAGACTATTACAACTTCCATGTCTTTGCTCACAGTCTTCCTCCATCCTCAGGAAACGGAAGCTGGATTCCCCCGCCACATCTCAGTAAGGAGGCGGTTATGGACAAGGATGATAAGGCAAAGAACCTATGGCTATTTGACATCGCAAAGGACCCAAATGAACACAATGACTTGTCAGCATCACAATCAGACATTGTTAAGAAGCTCCTGGACCGACTAGAGTACTACCAGAAAACAGCAATAGCCCCAAGGTACCCTGATCCTGACCCCAAGTGTGACCCCAAACTACATGGAGGAGTGTGGGGGCCGTGGGAGTAAACAGAACTTACTCTACAGTAGAGTAGGCGGTTAAGGTTGTCTCTGATTTGGGTTAACATCCCGGAATAAACTATAATTGATTAACTGACAAGACAACCTTAATTAACGCTGAAAGCCCCTTTTATATATGCTTCTATGTTCTCCTTTTAAATGTGACTTGATAAGTCTTGAACATATTATTGGAATTAGCTTTGAAGATCAGATCTTTAGACGGAGCTTGCAGCTATTTTGGAAGATAAGTCAACTTTATTTGCCTGATATGTTGAATGTAACTAGGACCTTCTTCATCTGGCTGCTCAGTGCAACCTCTTTTGATTGGTAGCTCAATCCTTTAGAATGTAGCTTGAGTCATTTTTTGTTGATCACTCAATCGTTAGGAATGTAGCTTAGGTCATTTTTCGATGATCACTCAAGCCTTTGGAATGTAGCTTGGGTCATTTTTCGTTAATCACTCAATCTTTTGGAATGTAGCTTGGGTCAGCTTTCGTTTGTAGGTCAGTCCTTTAGAATTTAATATATTCGTATAGTAGTTTGAAGATTCTTCAAATATTTATTGTCTCAGTTGGTAAATATATATTTTCTAAATTGTCTCCCCCTGACATCAGTTAATTGGAAGATAAAGCTGCTTTGTTTTCAATTTTGTGGTCCAGATTGCTAAATGTAATTTATAAACCGAACGCGTCAAGAAATTCATTGTATTCATACGCGGTGAATCAGTCTCTTTAATTAGAGGTCCTTAAACTGCCATTGAAGTATGGTTTTGATGAGCTCTCAGCCAATCAGAATTGAGTATCACACAGTGTAGTGCTAGAATAATGGATTGACTGTTTATATTACTTCCTTGTCAGTTGTTTAATATGAGGGTATTTATGAGACATCATTGTTTATAATTTGATACTTTTATACACATACCTTATATATTTTTAATTATACTTATATCATGGTATATTTCATATTTTGAAATGAGGGGAAACACATATGGTTGATTGGTGTGTGTATCTAAGAGAATTGTCTATTGTTGGATAGTCTCAGTCAACTTTATTGATTAAATAATCCATCAAGTCTACATTCAGGTGATAGTATAAATGGGTTATTCAAGAGCTGTTAAAATATCTTGTTATTAGTTATTAATAGTATTGATGCAAACGATATGTTAGTCATATTTCACTTATAGTAATTCTCCCTAGTTAATTGTGTCACAAAACTAGACACAATATTTTTATACAGAAACACACTTAACTAATAATGAATGTGTATAATGTTTATGGATTAAATTATGCTTTATTTGGGGTTATAAACCAAATAATCTTACCTTTATATCTGGCATGACCTATATTTATTTTTGGTATATTTTAAATTGTACCTATAGCATGACCTATATTTATTTTTGATATATTTGAAATTGTACATGACATTGGATCAACAGAAATGTCAAGATGTATATCTATTTGTTTATAATTTGTATTTAAACAACCTGGCTGCAGGTTTACAACAGAGCTGTGAGGTGCGTAGCGTAAGCCTTGGCTTGCACATGACTTTTGCTAATGAAAGTTGGACAAATCCCAATACTATCTAAATATAGAGCTTTGCAACCTATGGGGCTTACATGATGCCTTTTGAGCATTTTACTGAAACTTGTACAACCACTACAAATGACATGTTCATTGTATTGACAATAAATATGATTAAACCAATTTGGTGTTCATGTCAATTTACAGGACAAGTGTGACATTTCATGACTGCATAATAGATTTTATTGTTCTGCATTCATCAGTTGTAATTCTAAGGTGTTTGATTTTTAACATCACCCTCAGCAATATTCCAGCTATATGGTGGAGGTCTTTAACTAATTAAGTCTGGACCAGACAATCCAGTGATCAACATCATGGGCATCAATCTATGCAATTGGGATACAATGACATGTGTCAACCAAGTCAGTAGGGTTGCTGAAGACCTATTCTAACCCGGATATTCAGGGTTGTGATTCTAGGAGGATGGAGAAGCCTTAGAATGACTCTTAGAAGTGGTGAAAGAGAAAGCATATACTCTGGAACATAGTTTTCCTTATATTTAAAAGGTCGATACCACAACTTCTCTCCTTAAAGGTTATGTACTTGTACAATATTGACAAACCTTATGGATAACAAGTTCTTTGCTTTCATGGGTGCAATGTAATTCCTGCTTGGCAACAGAACAAGAATCTGTATCGAAACGTGGCACTCACGAAGTAAATTCCTGCTTGACAACGGTAAAGTAATCTGTATGGGCTAAAGAATCTGTAACGAAACTTTATCTCTTTCAAAGATCAATGGTGGTTCCCAAAGGAACACACAAAATGTACAAAGTACGTACTTTTACTTGGGAGATGTCATATGTTTCATGTCCCGTCGTACAAACATAATGACACGGTAACATCAGTGCATATCCATGGTGAGAGCAATTTGCGTAGTGACTTATGAACCCAGTCCCTTAGCAACAATGTGTTCATTCGTAAATTAGCAATTTCGTTTGTTTCAATCAAAACAAAAAAAAACATTGCGTAGAACAATGCACAACATAAAACGTTTTCAGTGCAAATGGCCCCACACATAGCATCACATCCTTCTAACCGGCAGGAACTTCGAGACTCAATACTGTTCACAGAGTAAAGTCTGAATTCTTGTTTTGTTTACAAACGCGCAGTCCTCCGAGCGCACCCCGCCGTGAGATTGCAGGGATATTGCTAAAACGGCGTAAAACCATACTCACTCGCTCTTCCGGGCACAGCGTTCGGTTTCACATCTAATGTTGAGCTACTCTACTTCGTTTTATTTCATCAAGGCACGTTGTATTGGTGACAATGACCTTTAGCCGTTTGATTCTAAAATGTTTGAAGAATTCAGGGATGTATGTGTCGGAGATGAGTGTGAAATTTATGTTATTTAATAGACGTCCCGTGACCTGCCAAGTCGAAATGTCATCCTAAACTCTCGTTTTTTTGCTTATGCTTGTTGTTTAACGCCAAACTCTGCACTCTCCAGATATATGAGGCGGTCTTTAAATATGGTCAAATGTAACATATGTTATGTTTGGGATTACACTTTCTTAGTGAAGTACAGATTCTATTTTCAGTGGCATTCCAAACGGCAACGTTTCAGAATATTCGTCGGTGATTTAATAAAAAAAACCAGATACCCGTGATCTCTACTATGCTATTTTCTAACTTCTGTTCTCGAGTAATAATATATCTGATTTTCATATTTTGCAACAAACACACTAAAGACTGGTAATGGTACATTTTTCGTTGGTCATTTTCCCCAGTTTTCACAATTCTAGAATGACAATGGAATATCTTAAAATAAAATTGAAAGTGTACCGTGAACAAAATCAGGATTGAAAGGAATGATATACATCCTTCGTAATCACTCTCCTACCCAGAGTTCCATGCGGCCCGCATAGGTTGCTTAGTCACCATTGTGCAACAGTGTGTCTTCGTCATCACTGCATTATGAGGTCAGAATACCATGACGTCACAGACTTCAGTCAAGGCTCAAATGACGATTTGTAAGAACAATACAGGAAATGTTTCAAAGATTAATAAGTCGGGTCATTTTCAAGATTATGGCATACGATCCTCAAGAAATTACATAAGTATCAATAATAGCCGAGAACAGTGTCAATATTTTGAGTAACCTCCTCCAACTGCAATAACATCACTGACCCTCCACCTCATTGACATTATCAGAGGTTGGGTTTGACGTTGGGGCATTGCGTTTCATTCTTAAATGGAAGGCTTGTTTCATTCCATCAATATGTTTTACTGGAAGATCTCTGTGACCCATCATGCCTCAAACATGTACACGGTGTGACTAAGCATTGTCGTCCATAATGACTGACCTTGTGATCAGAGGATGGTCATTGACAGCAAAACCCTGTCTCAGAGGTCCAATCAGATTGTGTCTGATCGTCACATGGTTTGCTGATGTTTTCCGGCCAATCGGCTGACGGATTAAGGATGGCAATCTCTTGCAATAGCCCTCAGTGACATGAGCCATTGCCAGTTGACGAGACCCTATATTTGCTAATGTTCAACGAAGTCAATTGATTTTCAAGCAGTAAGATCAGTTTACTGAAAAATTATATTTGTTTAATGACGGATTCAAATGAATTTTCCCTAGCATATCTGCAAGCAACGTATGGTACACCTGAAGGGTCTACATCATCGTACAAACAAACAAAACTATGATATGCATATATAGGTTATATGTGGGTTAAACATCATAGGTGTAGCAATATTATTTCCAAGTGTATATTTGCATTAATTTGTTTCTGTTAAGATTCTGTGGAACGAATTGTGTACTGAGTACTACGCTTAGTTTGGGCAGGGAGAATAGAAGACGGATTGCTGTAGATTATCCCAGGTGAGGGAGAAAAGACTGCTTTGGAAATTTCTAGGCCTATTCCGGAATATTCCAGTGTAGTCTGCCCAGAGGGTTAGTGAGTTCAGTTCACCTAATAAACTATCCAAAAAAAGAAACGCATAGGTGTTTTTTATTTCTAAAAATCTATTAATTACCAATTGTGTTCAAACAATTGTCAAAATATGTAACAAAAGTGTTGATAACATGATTTTACACTATTGCAAAAGTGATAAATCGACTTTACCTGGAAATGTTGATTTTGATGAGATTTCTTACAAGAATTAAAAAGGCATCGCCACAATGCAACAGAAATCACCTTCCAGTTGAAATTGTGCAGCAAAGAGAATGCACTGTCTGACTATGAAAATCTAGATTACTTTCGGAAATCTGCATTCGTTTTGAAGGAGTTTCAAGGTCAAATCACTACGCCACGTCTTGACGCTGCGACACGGATCATCGCCATTGAAAGAATGCACACTGGAGATTACCAAGTTTCTGTTGCCAGGCGTCTGAATGTTAATCTGAGCACGCTATCACTGCTTGCAGCTCGTTACAACCAAACAAATATAACAAATGACCGTCCCCGTACAGGCAGACCTCGAGTCACCACTGCAGGCCAGGATCGGTACATCCGGGTGCTACATTTGCGTGGTCGTACTGCCACGGGTGAGAGCACAGCAGCCAGGGTGCCTGGACTTCGGAAGATATCCGGTCAAACTGTACTGAACAGGTTGAGAGAGATTGGACTGAGAGCCAGGAGACCCGACGTTATGACCATGCTACGTGGTCACCATCGCGCTCAACGTCTCCATTATCTAAAATTATCCACTTGGTTGTATAGACATTACCTTCTTCTAAACTGATGTAAATGCACTAAATTCCATTTGTGGACGAGTAAAACATGTTTGAAAATACAACATTTTCGCAACAGATTTCTGGTTTATGCGTTTCTTTTCTGGAATAGTATATGTGTAGTTACAAGAGGTGAGATTGGGTTTAACGTCGTGCTTGAGAATATTTCGCTCATATGACGACGTGCATGAGTGTGTATGTGTATGTGCGGCTGCTTGTACTAGCCCAGACTGAAGCAGGTTTTATAGTGCTAGCCCACTGAGATACCATGCTGCAGTGAAGCATGAATACCCCACTCAGACACATTATACTGACTCCGAGCCGACCTGGCTCACAGTTCCTGAACCACATTATTTCCCCTACACTGCCAAGATTTCCTCAGGTATCCCTGGAGCTCCTTTTCAATTTAAATGGGTTTGTTTATTACTATCAAAATTATATAGCTTCAGAGACTAAGCGTTAGTCTACCTGGCTACTTAGCAAACTCTATAGCTGTATTTATTGCTACAATCATTGCTTCTTTCTTATATTACCACCGCATTTGTGTTGCTGTTGACAGCCATTCAGGGGCGGGAACAGCTTTTTGAGAGGGGGTGGGGGGTTACACACTATTGAGAAAAGGAGGGGTGCACACTTCATTTTCACCCGAGTTTCAATGGTCATTTAACCAGGGATAATCGTCATATAGTCTCCCTGATTTAAAAAACTTTCTACACAAACCAACCCCTGGATCCGCCTGTGCCATAGTAGGAATTTCCTTTGTATAAATTCGTATTTATTTGAGTAGATGGCAACTTGTGGGCATGTAGTTCCTCTCAAACAGCACTTTTACACCCCTATCGTTTAATATGCGAGCGTCATGGGTAGAACCAGGCCACTTCGCGATCACATCCAAAATGTAATAATCGGCATCGAATACAATCTGTGTGTTGACGCTGTGATAATGTTTTCGGTTCACGTATTCTGCCTATGTTCTCGCGGTGCAATTATTCGAACATGTGTACCGTCAATGACACCAATGACGCCTGAGAAAGCTGCTATGTTCATGAACGCTGCTTGTTTTCTTTGTATTTCACGCACATGAACTGGGAATTGTATGAACTGCTTCACGATAGATGGCGATGTCAAAGCATTCAATGTATCATTGATGACACAGTTGATCGTGGACTGTGACGGTCCCAAGTCATCTCCATTGCTCATTTGCATTTTACCTGTTGCTAAATAGCGTAAGGTGATGGTAATTTTCAGTTCAGGTGCGATAGCGTCATTTCTTTCCGTGGGTGATTGCAAAGATTCTCTCACCAAATCTGTCAAAAATATGAATCCCGCTCGATCAAAACGGAATTTTTTGACTAATTCATTGTCATCGTAAAAAGTTGAAACGTCCTTACGTTCTCGAAAATGTCTGAGGTAACGGCTGCGTTGTCTAGCTGACGCCATTTTGTTGAGCTAAGAAATTTTCTTAGGTCCTCTGTGAGGACTCCTAACATTTGCTGACTCTAAAAGTACTCTTAAGAGAATAAAGGTTTTATAACTAGGTCTTAAGAAAATTCTGAAACTTAAGAGTAACTCTCACAAAATTCCAGTATTTTCTACACTTAGGAGTAACTTTTAATTCTTAGAATGTTTATAAATACGGCCCCAGGCTGTTGATCACTGGATTGTCATGGTCATTACTTGTTTATCCAAGGAGAATAGAAGACTAGATTATCCCTGGTTTATCTGAAATATTATCCCGCGGTTGCCATACTCATCACACAGTGTAAATGGAGCAGCGCTGTTGAGGAGTTCGCACGAGTCACATTATCAAACATTGTCACATGATCACCAGTGACCTGCTCCGAAATGTAGGCGTTCGACACATCTGGATCTTCAGCAGTTTCGTGACAGCCATGCATCTTGCGGAAGTGTTGCTGTTATGTGCATGTTGCACGGTTTTGTTAGCGAAGTCAAGTCGCCCGAACATTATTTTCATCCTCGCTGACGATTACGGATTCCATGATATCGGGTATCACAAGTCGGAGATAAAAACACCAAATCTTGACAAGTTAGCAGCAGCTGGGGTGAAGCTGGAAAACTACTATGTCCAGCCTATCTGCACCCCGACACGGTCCCAGTTCATGTCAGGGAGGTACCAGGTGAGTCAGAGTCAGTCATACCCTTACTGGTTATAAAGTGTGCAGACGACAACCTGTCTGGAGTGGGGAGGTAGGGGGTCACCAATAATTTTGTACACATGTACGGTGTGTGTGTGCGTGCGTGCGTGCGTGCGTGCGAGCGTGCGTGTGTGTGTGCAATTTTGTACATAACAATATTAAAAAACATTTGCTGATAAATTAGGTGGGGCGGGAATTGGGTTTAGTGTGCAGGTAGGGTGTGTCACTTACGTTGTACATAAAATTTAGAAGGGTCATTCATATTGTGCATGCTTCTCCATACAAATGATCTTCATATCTCTCTCTCTCTCTCTCTCTCTCTCTCTCTCTCTCTCTCTCTCTCTCTCTCTCTCTCTCTCTCTCTCTCTCTCTCTCTCTCTCTCTCTCTCTCTCTCTCTCTCTCTCTCTCTCTCACACACACACACCATAAATTATGCACAGCTTTTCAGGGCAACTTTTTGCTTCCTTCATTTATGGCTTGGCAGAATGGAAAATAATGCGGTTCACGGTCTGTGAGACCTATTTATCCTCATGATCACAGTTTGTATTTCTTTTGGTTTGAATCAGAACTGACTGACTGACTGAAGACGTTCAGACACGAATGTCTGCACATGGATTGTTTTCATTTTCTGAACAGAATTATCAGCTGGATGTTACAAAAATGCTTGTTTCAAATCAATTAGCTTCCATAATTTCACTGTCCAACTCACTTCAGGGGAGTACAGTGGATTTAATCTGCATGATTTCTTGATTATTGTGTTCATATGAAATACTGAAGAGGAGACAAGGAAACAAACAAGGATTGGTACTTGATGTGTTTGATCAGGGAGACTATATAACGTGTTGTAGAGTAGCCCTGGTTTGATGAAGGTATCAAGGTTGTGATTTGGACCTTAAGGTTGCAGTGTTTCAGCAAATATTTTCAGGCTAGTATGATTGTTTTCATAACATTGTAATTTAGGATTCAAATCCTATTTCAGGTGTATAGTTTCTTTATGTTCTGTCGGTAAAACACTGTAAAGACTATGTATTCAGCGGCGTCCGTCTGTCGGTACGTCCCGATTCTTGTTATTTGGTCACCGCGACACTTTGACCACTTTTCAATCTTAATTAAACACGATATCTCATAAAACATTGCACCCAATGTTTTCAATTATGTCGACAGTCTACATTGGGTGATTATGCAGACACCAGTCATTTCAGGCATCTTGTATGTGACCAAAAAATAAAAAGTAGTAAATATGTTATAAATATTCCATTCTTTATCGGTGGGGACATTGGCATATCGGTGTAAAAACTCGTTTCTTATTTAACGCAGCACTGAGCAATAATCAAGCTACACTGCGGCGTTTTGTAAATAACCTAACCAGACAATCCAGCGATCAACGTCATGAACATTGATCTACACAACTGGGATATGCAGTCGTGTCAACCACGTGTTTGTGAGCCTGACCATCTCTTTTGTCTGTTTTCAGATTCACACAGGTTTACAACACGGCATCATCTGGGGTTCTCAGCCCAATGGCCTCCCTCTGGATAGTCCCACAGTAGCCGACAAGATCAAACAGGCCGGCTACTCCACCCATGCTGTCGGCAAATGGCATCTGGGTTTCTACAAGGATGCCTACCTGCCTACCAATCGGGGATTTGATTCATACTATGGTGAGGAAAGATGTCAACTGTTTGTTTTGTTTTGTTTGTTATTTGTTTGTGGCAATCAGCAATATATCCAGCTGTATCGTGTCAGTGTGGAAATAGTCGAGTGTAGACCAGACAACCCGGTGATTGACGTCATGAGCATCAACACAATATGAATGTGATGGCCTGTTAACCAAGTCAACCACCCAATCCTATTTGTCACCAGCTATGACAAGCAAGGTTTGCTGAAGACCCATTCTAACACAGATTTTCATGGGTCTAAATTGTAGGTGTGGCTAGTTATCTGTGAAATAAATGAAAAACCGTGATTACCCCATATCTGAAGCAATTGAAATTCATTTCTGGTGTCCCGTCGTGATATTGCTAGAATATTGCCTAAAGCGGTGTAAATCCATTCACTCACTCACTCACTCACTCACTTGCTCGCGCACCCGCCCACTCATTCACTCACCCACCCATTGTTGTATACAATTTGTGTAGACAAACCACATGTTTTTAGTATATCAGTTTATTTACCAAACATCACCTTTTTATTTGACCTAACCCTTTATATATCTAATCTTAACAACTTACAGGCTATCTGACAGGCAGCGAGGACTACTTCACACACAAACTTTGCGACAACCACTTTTCCAGATACCTGTTTTGTGGCCTTGACTTACGTAACAATACAAACCCAGTTTTCAATGAGACTGGCCACTATTCAACGTCTCTGTTTACGGAGAGGGCCATCAGTGTGATCAAGGATCATATTGAGTCTAAAGTAGGTGCAAGTTCCATCGAGAGTATTTCATGTCAACATAATAACAATAATACTAATAATAATAGTCCATTTATTTTGTGCATTTATCCATGCACATTGCATGCTCAAAGCGCTCACATATCACCCCTGGTCAACGAGTACAGAACACTCCATGTGGAGAATACAACCTGTCGCCTGTCAGGCGCTCAAGGTTCAAATTCAGACTACCATCGTATCATACCAGGTACCTTTTTTCTGCTGGGTGAACAGAGGCATTTTTTTTAACAAACCCACTTGCCTAAGGTGAGACCACATGTATCACATGCGTTTCGTTGTGGGGTAAGACTGAAGTCCTAGAACTCTCAGGAGTCGAGCTGCCAAACACGGTCACCCATCCAAGAACTCTCCATGCTCAGCATTGCTTAACTTCAACTGATTTGTGACCTGAGCTCTATGCACAGGACCACATCTTGTAATTAATGCACCAATGTCTGTGTGGTGACCTTGTCCGCCAGTTTATGTACTGTGTCAACTTCATTGTCTTCAGGGCGGTGGGGTAGTCTAGTGGTTAAAGCGTTGGCTCGTCACGCCGAAGACCCGGGTTCGAATCCCCACATGGGTACAATGTGTAAAGCCCATTTCTGGTGTCCCCCTCCGTGATGTAGCTGGAATATTGCTAAAAGCGGCGTAAAACCAAACACAGTCAGTCAGTCAGTCAGTCAGTCATTGTCTTCAAATTTTGATGGAGCCTCTGACGTGTATTACTTGTGTTCAAAGGCATATACACATGGAACAAAGTATTGCAACATCCCATATTCTTCATAGTATCAATATGTTACCATTAACCACAGCAAAGGAATTTATCCAAACCTCAGTTTAACTTACTGTCTGGATACATTGACTTTCAGCGAATAATTAAATGGCAAATCTTAAGTAAAAAAGCATGAAAAACAGTAGCTTATTGAGAGAAGGAAACATGGAAAAGGATTGACTCATTCTGTAGTGCAATGTCGTATGACGTTAACAAGTGCGCTCATTTTCATGATTTGGATATACAATCCTCAAAAATCACAAAAGTAATAACATCCCTGACCCTCCTGACTGATTGTATCAGATGTGGAATTTGACGTTGTGGTATTGTGTTCTATTCTTCATGGAGGGCTTGTTCTAATACATCAATATTTTGTATCTCATAAAGTCCCAAACATGGGATTTAGGATCTAGACTCCTGGTGGTCCAAGGTAGAGTTGCTACCATCTCTTGACGTGAGAAATCACCAAGGACATGCGCACGATGTGGCATAGCAAGTGTCATCCTTGAAGACTGTTTAGAGGATGGCCATCACATGTGGTACAACAACCAAAAAACAGAAATGATATTGTTATAGTACTTGTTTTAAATTTAGTTGTTTTTTTAAATATAATTTGCTTTCAAGCGTGACTTTGTGTATATAATATACTTGTGTACATGTGTTAACTTGGTCTTGTTGCTATATAGCTGAAATAGGCTTATAGCTCATGTGATGTTAAATTTGAACTCACCCACTACTTTGATAGTGGTAATTTTCTTGTAGGCTCATCATGTTTTTGTTTCTTGTTTGCAGCCATTTTTCCTGTACCTCGCCTATCAGTCTACGCACTCACCTCTGCAGGTCCCAGGGAAATATTTGAATCCGTACAGCCACATCAAGGACTTGAACAGGCGCAGTTTTGCCGGTAATATGGTCACTGTTAAACCTGACATATTCAGTAGGTAGTCCAGTGTATGGCCTCTTTCTCCTCACACAGAGTGACATGGGTTCTAATCTGTTTTTACCAATATGTCTGATATATCATGACTTGTCATTTTCTAACTTTCCTTGATCGGCAGTATGCTTCATCATTAGGAAAAGAGTTGATCTGACAAAATATTGAACATTTTGCTGTTGTCCTATTGAAGCAGTGTTTGTTGGACAAACTTACCTCTTATGAATTTTTTTAGTAAAACTTCATTTATAATTTAGTCAGCCAATCTTCATATGATAATAGTGAATGTTTGAAGGTGCATCACCACTTGCACTTCCTTATGACCATAGTTGTTTGTACAGTAATTGTTCTTTAAAGATGATTGGTGCATGACGTGAAATTTGCATGTGTACGATTGTCGTTTTCAAACAAAACAATGGCTAGGAACAAACACTAACAACTGTGTGATGCAAGATGATTGTCAAAATTAATGGTTTAAAGTGATTTATCAACCTTCTTGAAAACCGTCAAAATCAAGAACGACACCCCATGCACGTGTATGGGGCGACTGCGTTGTGCACGTGCATCTCATGCGTTGTGTTTAAGGGTGACGATTTTGAGAAATGGTGGTGCGTTCATAAGATATCTGTCTTTGAAAAGTTTGTTAACGCTTATCATCCTATCCAAATTGAAAGTTCACGTTCCCTTACTATTTTTGAAGAGTATAGATGCCTGATGACCAACAGTATTAACCCGTGAAGATCCAGGTTAGAATATTGATCTTCACTAACCCATGCTTCTTGTAAGAGGCAACTAACGGGATCGGGTGGTCAGGCTCGCTGGCTTGGTTGACACATGTCATCGGTTCCCAATTGCGAAGATCGATGCTCATGCTGTTGATCACTGGACTGTCTGGTCCAGACTCGATTATTTACAGACCGCCGCCATATAGCTGGAATATTGCTGAGTGCGGTGTAAAACTAAACTCACTCACTCACTCACCAACAATGTGAGGTGTTGATAAATCAGTTGTGTTCTTATTCACATGATCCGGCTGTCAACAAAAAAAACCGTATAGGGCCCAGTTCCACGAAACGATCTTGGAGCTAAAGTGATTGTAACACACATACCTCAGCATCGACTTATGATCATCATAGCTATTACGATCACATTGTGCAATGGGGCCCAGATGTTTATCGTTTACATGTTTTTAACTTCAAGGGATGACTGCATGTATGGACGAGGGGATCGGAAACATCACTGCAGCTCTCAATGCTACTGGCCAGCTTGAGAATACTCTCATTGTCTTCTCCACAGGTAAGTAATATTTTATTAGAGTTGAATCACAAACAGTGATGACTTTCAGACCTTAGTTAATAAATTAGGAGATAAACATCATGTGTTGGACAATTTCCGGGTGTTATTGAGTATTTGAAGCACGTGAATTCATTTGGAACCGACGGCGTCAGCCGGAGGTTTCAAATGGAATATTCCCGTGCTTCAAATACTCAATAACACCCGGAAATTGGCCAACACATGATGTTTATCGACATTGTAAACACAAAAGTAAACCAAAAGGTCCACACACGTTTTTGTGTCTGCACTCATTGACACGGGTACAGCAGTGCAATGTCGGCTGTCTCCCATGGTAGCATCTAGAACTGCTCATTTGTGACGTCATTCGGACTTTACGTCACAATAAGATTTGAATGACGTCATCTCAGCTGACGACGTAACAATACAATGGTGTGAGCGATGTTTGTATGTATTTAAAATACGCAGCGAATTTCCGGGAATCGAATATCATTTGATCACGTTTTTCAACCAATCAGATTAAAGAACACAGTGACTTTTGGTTTACAATGTTTTATGGGCACACAACTGGTGTGAACGCAGGTTTTCAGTGAAATATCATGGATTTAAATAGAACCCAAACAAAGTGTCTTCGGTAAAATTTGATTTTCTTTCTTTTGGTAAATTCTGAGGTAGTGGGAATTTCATATTCAAACTTGGAATTTCTACTGTAATTTACGTCAGGACTGTTGTTTAATGCTGCCCTCACAATATTCCAGCTGTATGGTAGCGGTCTGTAAATAATCGAGTCAGAACAATCTAGAACCAGACAATCTAGTGATCAACACTATGAGCATCGATCTCATACAATGGGATACAATGACATGTGACAACGAAGTTAGAGAGCCTAAACCCCCTTTTCCCCAACACACCTCGATTATCACGTTAGTTTTATGACAAGCATAGGTTGTTTGTGGGTTTGTTTAAGCTTGTAGACTAGAAGATTTGTATTTGAGGATGTGGTAGAATTATGCGAGTCTACTAATTATTCATGAGGGTCCTGACAAAGTACTTGTGTTTCAGACAATGGTGGTCAGATCCACGCAGGGGGAAACAACTGGCCACTGAGGGGGTGGAAGGCGTCGTTATGGGAAGGGGGATTCCATGGTGTGGGCTTTGTGTATGGTGATATGCTGAAGAACAAAGGAACTGTCAATAATCAACTGATCCATGTCTCTGATTGGTTCCCAACATTGGTGGGTGTGGCTGGCGGGAACACCAATGGAACAAAGCCTCTGGATGGTTTTGACCAATGGAAGACCATCAGGTACGCTGGTATCTATGTAGAGTTTGAAAATTATGCGCAAATGCATACTGTAAGGAAGCACACACAAAATATCTAAATCATCATCATCATCATCATCATCATCAACAATATCAGTTGAGTATATGGTGAAAATATAGCGTAGTCTGTCTCCCAAACCCTTGAGAATAAATTAAATACAAGACCAGCTCAAGGCAAAGATCAATTGGCAAGTCCAAACTGCCTCCTGAAAATACGGATTGTTCAGGGCTCTATTTGGATTTGTTTTGAAGATAAAAATATTTCTTAATTTTAATATTGTCATTCAAGCAAAGGGCATATGGCTGTTTGAATGTTGAGACGTGTTGTGTGTAATTTGTGTGTTGTTTGATGGTTGTATCAAATATGACTTGTTCAAATGATTTAAATTTCTGTGTTAAATTTAGACATGTTAGCGTAAATGTCCCACCAATGAAGTATGAATTTGAAACCTTTTGCTTACAATTTATATGCTTGGAAAAAGGAGGTCTCTTCAGTAGTATATGTCACAATGACAGCAATGTTTACTTGCTTACACAACAAGGGAAAGTCTTACATCAATTTGCCATTGTTCCAGTGAAGGTGGAGCCAGTCCGAGGAAGGAGCTCCTACACAACATTGACATTTTGACACATCCCAAGGGAGCTAAGCTTTTTAACAACACCTTCGACACACGGATCAGAGCAGCTATACGACTTGGAGACTGGAAGCTCATCACAGGAGATCCCGGTTTGTGGACACTCACTGATTAATACTGTAGGGTGGTAGGGGAGCCTAGTGGTTAAGGTGTTTGTTCGTCACGCCGAACACCCGGGTTCGATGCCCCATGGGCACAATGTGTGAAGCGCATTTCTACTGTCTCCTGCTGTGATATTACTGGAATACTGCTAAAAGCGCAAAACTAAACTCACTCAATTAATACTGTAGCTGGTGACAGGTGTCAGACTACGGATACACAATGACATTTAGAAAGTGGTCAAATGTAATATATGTTCTATTTGGTATTACAGTTTCTCAGTAAAGTACAGATTTTAGTACTTGTTTTGTTTGAGACTTGACAAAGGGGTGCACATGATTTTAGTCAAGGTGCTGTAGTAAGTTCATGCTCTTTGTGAGGTAGGACACGTTTTATTACAATCTTGATTAATGAACGTACCGTTTTGGGCAGTGCCACCATTTTATTTACTTTGGTAAGTAATATCAAGAAAGGGATCTGATTGGCCAAGAGGGATATAAGTTATAATAGCCACTGGTTGGGCTATGGTTGAGGTGTGAAATTCCAGGCTAATTTGACAAGGGTGGACGTTTGTAGACAGTTACCTCCCTTACCCGAGGAAGACAGTTCCAGCGCAAAACTGATGAAATAAAAGTTTATGTATGACTTATGTGATGAAATGTTCCTGTACTTAAGATAATAACTAACTAAGGTTCACTATAAGCATTTATACTCTTAACAAGTAGCATTAATGTAAAATATGCCAGTAGAGTGATCTCCCTTGGCTCCTGTGTACTGGCTACAATGCTCGTAGTTCGTATAAGGGACCTTTTAAACAGAAGTCCTTGTTTCATTGCAAGTTTTAAGACAACTTCCATGTCATCACTCACACAGTCTCCTCCATCCTCAGGAAACGGCAGCTGGATTCCGCCGCCACATCTCAGTAAGGAGACGGTTATGGACAAGGATGATAAGGCGAAGAATCTTTGGCTGTTTGACATCGCAAAGGACCCAAATGAACACAATGACTTGTCAGCATCACAACCAGGCATTGTTAAGAAGCTTCTGGACCGACTAGAGTACTACCAGAAAACAGCAATACCCCGCAGGTACCCTGATCCTGACCCCAAGTGTGACCCCAAACTACATGGAGGGGTGTGGGGGCCGTGGGAGTAAACATAACTTACTCTACAGTAGAGTAGGTGGTTTAGGTTGTCTCTGATTTGGGTTAACATCCCGGAATAAACTATAATTGATTAACTGACAAGACAACCCTAATTAACACTGAAAGCCCCTTTTATATATGCTTCTATGTACTCCTTTTAAATGTGACTTGATAAGTCTTGAACATATCATTGGAATTAGCTTTGAAGATCAGATCTTTAGACGGAGCTTGCAGCTATTTTGGAAGATAATTCAACTTTATTTGCCTGATATGTTGAATGTAACTGGGACCTTCTTCATCTGGCTGCTCAGTACAACGTCTTTTGATTGGTAGCTCAATCCTATGGAATGTAGCTTGGGTCATTTTCGTTGATCACTCGATCGTTTGGAATGTAGCTTGGGTCAGCTTTCGTTTGTAGGTCAGTCCTTTAGAATTTAATATATTCGTATAGTAGTTTGAAGATTCTTCAAATATTTATTGTCTCAGTTGGTAAATATATATTTTCTAAATTGTCTCCCCGACATCAGTTAATTAGAAGATAAAGCTACTCTGTTTTCAATTTTGCGGTCCTTTATCGTTGATTTAAGACCGCTAAATGTAATTTATAAACCGAACGCGTCAAGAAGTTCATTGTATTCATACGCGGTGAATCGGTCTCTTTAATTAGAGGTCCTTAAACTGCCATTTAAGTACGGGTTTGATGAGCTCTCAGCCAATCCGAATTGAGTATCACACAGTGTAGTGCTAGAATAACGGATTGACTGTTTATATTACTTCCTTGTCAGTTGTTTAATATGAGGGTAGTTATGAGACATCATTCTTTATAATTTGATACTTTTATACACATACCTTTTATATTTTTAATTATGCTTATATCATGGTATATTTCATATTTTTAAATGAGGGGAAACACATATGGGTGATTGGTGTGTGTATCCATGGCTTTGGAGGAAACTCTAGCTTGTATTCTCACACCATGGTCTGAGAATGGTGATAATACTTGTATGTATTCAGTATTCTTGAAGAAATCATACTTAACCATTTACTTAATACACTTAAATCATTGATCCAAACATTATTCATCTTTTCTATAGGAGATGTTATGTCACAAGCGTCCATGACATACTTTTATGATATTGCCACATAGATACTGATGCTTGGCCAAATGTAATTGATTGGCAGCATGCATGTAAATGTAACATATCAAAGAGATTAATGTAGTAACGAGGGAAAGATATTTTATACATTCAGGCTGAATGCAATTAGAGGCTAAAATTTGAAGCAAAAGATGTCAACCAACAATATTTCCACAGTGGAAATATTTTGTTTTGACTGTCTGAATTTTTCATGACATGGGCAAGATACAATTTGTGTGTTGTTCTATTTTATTGTTGTGGTTCACATGTGTACATTTCAGAGACTCAGCAATCTGAGATTTCAAATTACATTAATCACCTCTAATTACTTACAGTTATCTCACTGCACCTATGACATTGGGCTTCAGAAGTTCACAAGATAAGATAGACAGTAACACTTCAGACCTCTGATTACAATATTTTTGTTATTATGTGCATCATAGATTAATACAAGATTGATGAATACTGCTTGTTTTATTAATCTATATGGAGTACAAAATGATACAAAAACTTTTTTTCTTTTATTTAGAGAATCGTCTATTGTTGTATAGTCTCAGTCAACTTTATTGATTAAATAATCCATCAAGTCTCCATTCAGGTGATAGCATAAATGAGTTATTCAGGAGCTGTTAAAATATCTTGTTATTAGTTATTAATAGTATTGATGTAGAGGATATGTTAGTCATTTTTCACTTATGGTAATTCTTCCTAGTTAATTTTTGTCACACAATATTTTTATACAGAAACACACTTAACTAAGAATGCATGTGTATAATGTTTATGGATTAAGTTATGCTTTATTTGGGGTTATAAACCAAATAATCTTACCTTTATATCTGGCATGACCTATATTTATTTTTGGTATACATGTATTTGAAACTGTACATGACATTGGATCAACAGAAATGTCAAGATGTATATCTATTTGTATATAATTTGTATTTAAAAAACCTGGGTGCAGGTTTAAAACAAAGCTTTGAGGTGCCTTACTTAGATTTAAGTGCTAACATTTTATTTACAGTGCCAAAATGATCTAATCTTGAGCAGGGGCGTAGCTACCATTATTAAAAAAAAGCCTGGGCTTACACATGATTTTTGCTAAAGATCACCTTGAAAGTTCGAGAAGTCCCAATACTATCTAAATATAGACCTTTGCAACCTATGGGGCTTACATGATGCCTTTTGAGCATTTTACTGAAACTTGTACAACCACTACAAATGACATGTTCATTGTATTGACAATAAATATGATTAAACCAATTTGGTGTTCATGTCAATTTACAGGACAAGTGTGACATTTCATGACTGCATAATAGATTTTATTGTTCTACATTCATCAGTTGTAATTCTAAGGTGTTTGATTTTTAACATCACCCTCAGCAATATTCCAGCTATATGGTGGAGGTCTTTAACTAATTAAGTCTGGACCAGACAATCCAGTGATCAACATCATGGGCATCAATCTATGCAATTGGGATACAATGACATGTGTCAACCAAGTCCGTAGGGTTGCTGAAGACCTATTCTAACCCGGATGTTCAGGGGTTGTGATTCTAGGAGGATGGAGAAGCCTTAGAATGACTCTTAGAAGTGGTGAAAGAGAAAGCATATACTCTGGAACATAGTTTTCCTTAAATTTAAAAGGTCGATACCACAACTTCTCTCCTTAAAGGTTATGTACTTGTACAATATTGACAAACCTTATGGATAACAAGTTCTTTGCTTTTGTGGGTGCAATGTAATTCCTGCTTGGCAACAGAACAAGAATCTGTATCGAAACGTGGCACTCACGAAGTAAATTCCTGCTTGACAACGGTAAAGTAATCTGTATGGGCTAAAGAATCTGTATAGAAACTTTATTTCTTTCAAAGATCAATGCTCGTTCCCTAAGGAACATTCGAACCCTCACCCTCAGAGTCAGGCACCTAATCGCCAGCACACAAAGTCAGACGCCTAACCCGCTCAGTGGACGACTTTGTGTGCTGGCGATTAGGTGCCCGACTCTGAGAGTACTAGAATCTGTACTTTACTAAGAAAGTGTAATCTCAAATATGGCACATGTTATATTTGACCAGCATCACGATCTATGCATTTGGGAACCGATGACATGTGTCAACCAAGTCAGTGAGCCTGACCACCCGATCCCGTTAGTTGCCTCTTAAGACAAGCATGGTTACTGAAGACCCATTCTTACCCGGATATTAACAAGTTATACACTATCGAATATAGTGAGTGAGTGAGTTTAGTCTTACGCCGCTTTACGCAGTATTCCAGCAATATCACGGCGGGGGACAGCAGAAATGGACTTCACACACTGTACCCATGTGGGGAATCGAACCCTCGAATATAGCAAAAAGCGTTCGCGTTTGCGTATTTTCAGTAGTATTCCAAACGGCAACGTTTCAGAATATTCGTTGGTGATTTAATTAAAAACACCCAGATACCCGTGATCTCTACTATGCTATTTTCTAACTTCTGTTCTCGAGTATTAATTTATCTGATTTTCATATTTTGCAACAGACACACTAAAGGCTATGGTAATGTGTCGAAAACAGAGAGATTTGCGATGTACATTTTCGTTGGTCATTTTCCCCAGTTTTCACAATTCTAGAATGACAATGGAATATCTTAAAATAAACAATTGAAACTGTACCGTGAACAAAATCAGGATTGAAGAGGAGGAAGGATATACATTCTTCGTAAACACTCTCCTACCCAGAGTTCCATGCGGCCCGCATAGGTTGCTTAGTCACCATTGTGCCAGAGTGTGTCTTCGTCATCACTGCATTATGAGGTCAGAATACCATGACGTCACAGACTTCAGTCAAGGCTCAAATGACGATTTGTTACAACACACTATTGAGAAAAGGAGAGGTGCACACTTCATTTTCACCCGAGTTTCAATGGTCATTTAACCAGGGATAATCGTTATATAGTCTCCCTGATTTAAAAAACTTTCAACACAAAAGGGGGAGTGCCTAAAAAGTTAAAACGTCCTTACGTTCTCGAAAATATCTGAGGTGACGGCTGCGTTGTCTAGCGGCCGCCATTTTGTTGAGTTAAGAAAATTCTTAGGTAGACTTAGGAGTCCACTGTGAGGGCTCCTAACATTTGCTGACTCTAAGAGTACTCTTAAGAGTAAAGAATAAAATAATGAAACTTAAGATTAACTCTCACAAAAATCTCAGTATTTTCTACACTTAGGAGTAACTTTTAATTCTTAGAATTTTTATAAATACGGCCCCAGGCTGTTGATCACTGGATTGTCTCGTCATTACTCGATTATTTACAGAAAATACATGTACTGTCTGTTTATCCAGGGAGAATAGAAGACTGTAGATTATCCCTGGTTTATCTGAAATATTATCCCCCGGTTGCCATACTCATCACACAGTGTAAATGGAGCAGCGCTGTTGAGGAGTTCGCACGAGTCACATTATCAAACATTGTCACATGATCACCAGTGACCTGCTCCGAAATGTAGGCGTTCGACACATCTGGATCTTCAGCAGTTTCGTGACAGCCATGCATCTTGCAGAAGTGTTGCTGTTATGTTCATGTTGCACTGTTTTGTCAGCGAAGTCAAGTCGCCCGAACATTATTTTCATCCTCGCTGACGATTACGGATTCCATGATATCGGGTACCACAAGTCGGAGATAAAAACACCAAATCTTGACAAGTTAGCCGCGGCTGGCGTGAAGCTGGAAAACTACTATGTCCAGCCTATCTGCACCCCGACACGGTCCCAGTTCATGTCATGGAAGTACCAGGTGAGTCAGTCATACCCTTACTGGTTATAAAGCGTGCAGACGACAACCCAGGAACATGTCTGGTGTGGGGAGGTAGGGGGTCACCAATAATTTTGTAAACATGTACGGTGTGTGTGTGCGTGCGTGCGTGCGTGCGTGTGTGTGTGCAATTTTGTACATAACAATATTAAAAAACATTTGCTGATAAATTAGGTGGGCCGGGAATTGGGTTTTGTATGCAGGTAGGGTGTGTCACTTACTTTCTACATAAAATTTAGAAGGGTCATTCATATTGTGCATGCTTCTCCATAAAAATCATCATCATATCACACACACACACACACACACACACAAACACACACTAACCATAAATTATGCACAGCTTTTCAGGGCAACTTGTTGCTTGCTTCATATATGGCTTTAGTATTGCAGAAGCTTGGCAGAATGGAAAATAATGCGGTTCAGGGTCTGTGAGACCTGTTTATCCTCATGATCACAGTTTGTATTTCTTTTGGTTTGAATCAGAACTGAGTGACTGACTGAAGACGTTCAGACACGAATGTCTGCACATGGATTGTTTTCATTTTCTGAACAGAATTATCAGCTGGATGTTACAAACATGCTTGTTTCAAATTAATTACCTTCCATAATTTCACTGTACAACTCACTTCAGGGGGAGTACAGTGGATTTAATCTGCATGATTTCTTGATTATTGTGTTCATATGAAATACTGGAGAGGAGAAAAGGAAACAAACAAGGATTGGTACTTGATGTGTTTGATCAGGGAGACTATATAACGTGTTGTAGAGTAGCCCTGGTTTGATGAAGGTATCAAGGTTGTGATTTGGACCTTATGGTTGCAGTGTTTCAGCAAATATTTTCAGGCTAGTAAGATTGTTTTCATAACATTATCATTTGGGGTTCAAATCCTATTTCAGGTGTTTAGTTTCTTTATGTTTTGTCGGTAAAACACTGTAAAGACTATATATTCAGCGGCGTCCGTCTGTCGGTATCCCGATTCTTGTTAACGCGATATCTCATGAACTGTTGTATCCAATGTCTTCAAATTTAGTGACAGCCTACACTGGGGGGTTACGCAGACACCAGTCGATTTGGGTGACCTTGACCTTATCTTCAAGGTCACCACGACACTTTGAACACTTTTCAATCTTAATTAAACACGATATCTCATAAAACTCGCACCCAATGTTTTCAATTATGTCGACAGTCTACATTGAGTGATTATGCAGACACCAGTCATTTCAGGCATCTTGTATGTGACCAAAAAATAGAAGGTAGTAAATATGTTATAAATATTCCATTCTTTATCGGCGGGGGACATTGTCATATCAGTGGCAAACACTTGTTTCTTATTTAACGGAGCACTGAGCAATAATCAAGCTACACGGCGGCGTTTTGTAAATAACCAAACCAGACAATCCAGTGATCAGCGTCATGAACATTGATCTACACAACTGGGATATGCAGTCGTGTTTGTGAGCCTGACCATCTGTTTTGTCTGTTTTCAGATTCACACTGGTTTACAACACGGTATCATCTGGGACGCTCAGCCCAATGGCCTTCCTCTGGATAGTCCCACAGTAGCAGACAAGATCAAACAGGCCGGCTACTCCACCCATGCTGTCGGCAAATGGCATCTGGGCTTCTACAAGGATGCCTACCTGCCTTCCAATCGGGGATTTGATTCATACTATGGTGAGGAAAGATGTCAACTGTTTGTTTTGTTTTGTTTGTTATTTGTTTGTGGCAATCAGCAATATATCCAGCTGTATCGTGTCAGTGTGGAAATAGTCGAGTGTAGACCAGACAACCCGGTGATTGACGTCATGAGCATCAACACAATATGAATGTGATGGCCTGTTAACCAAGTCAACCACCCAATCCTATTTGTCACCAGCTATGACAAGCAAGGTTTGCTGAAGACCCATTCTAACACAGATTTTCATGGGTCTAAATTGTAGGTGTGGCTAGTTATCTGTGAAATAAATGAAAAACCGTGATTACCCCATATCATCTTGAAGCTGAAGCAATTGAAATTCATTTCTGGTGTCCCGTCGTGATATTGCTAGAATATTGCCTAAAGCGGTGTTAATCCATTCACTCACTCACTCACTCATTCACTAACCCACCCATTGTTGTATACAATTTGTGTAGACAAACCGCATGTTTTTAGTATATCAGTTTATTTACCAAACATCACCTTTTTATTTGACCTAACCCTTTATATATCTAATCTTAACAACTTGCAGGCTATCTGACAGGCAGCGAGGACTACTTCACACACATACGTTGCGACAACCACGATTCCAGATACTCGTTTTGTGGCCTTGACTTACGTAACAATACAAACCCAGTTTTCAATGAGACTGGCCACTATTCAACGTATCTGTTTACGGAGAGGGCCATCAGTGTGATCAAGGATCATGATGAGTCCAAAGTAGGTGCAAGTTCCATCGAGAGTATTCCATGTCAACATAAAAATAATAATATCAATAATAATAGTACATTTATTTTGTACATTTAGCCATGCACATTGCATGCTCAAAGCGCTCACATATCACCTCTGGTTAACGAGTACAGAACACTCCATACTGAGAACCAAACTCAGTCAGTCACTGTCTTCAAGTTTTGATGGAGCCTCTGACGTGTATTACTTGTGTTCAAAGGCATATACACATGGAACAAAGTATTGGAACATCCCATATTCTTCATAGTATCAATATGTTACCATTAACCATAGCAAAGGAATTTATGCAAACCTCAGTTTAACTTACTGTCTGGATACATTGACTTTCAGCGAATAATTAAATGGCAAATCTTAATTAAAAAAGCATGAAAAACTGTAGCTTATTGAGAGAAGGAAACATGGAAAAGGATTGACTCATTCTGTAGTGCAATGTCGTATGACGTTAACAAGTGCGCTCATTTTCAAGATTTGGATATACAATCCTCATAAAATCACATAAGTAATAACATCCCTGACCCTCCTGACTGATTGTATCAGATGTTGAATTTGACGTTGTTGTATTGTGTTCTATTCTTCATGGAGGGCTTGTTCTAATACATCAATATTTTGTACCTCATAATGTCCCAAACATGGGATCTGGACTCCTGGTGGTCCAAGGTAGAGTTGCTACCATCTCTTGACGTGAGAAATCACCAAGGACATGCGCACGATGTGGCATAGCAAGTGTCATCCTTGAGGATGGCCATCAAATGTGGTACAACAACCAAAAAACATAAATGATATTGTTATAGCACATGTTTTAAATTTTTATTTTTTTAAAATAAAATTTGCTTTCAAGTGTGACTTTGTGTATATAATATACTTGTGTACATGTGTTAACTTGGTCATGTTGCTATATAGCTGAAATAGGCTTATAGCTCATGTGATAGATACTTTGATAGTGGTAATTTTCTTGTAGGCTCATCATGTTTTTGTTTCTTGTTTGCAGCCATTTTTCCTGTACGTCGCCTATCAGTCTACGCACGCACCTCTGCAGGTCCCAGGGAAATATTTGAATCCGTACAGCCACATCAAGGACTTGAACAGGCGCAGTTTTGCCGGTAATATAGTCACTGTTAAACCTGACATATTCAGTAGGTAGTCCAGTGTATGGCCTGTTTCTCCTCACACAGAGTGACTTGGGTTCTAATCTGATTTTACCAATATGTCTGCTATATCATGACTTGTCATTTTCTAACTTTCCTTGATCGGCAGTATGCTTCACCATTAGGAAAAGAGTTGATCTGACAAAATATTGAACATTTTGCTGTGGCCCTAGGTAAGCAATGTTTGTTCGACAAACTTACCTCTTATAAATATTTTTAGTAAAACTTCATTTATAATTTAGTCAGCCAATCTTCATATGATAATATTGAATGTTTGAAGGTGCATCACCACTTGCACTTCCTTATGACCATAGTTATTTGTACAGGAATCGCTCTTTAAAGATGATTGGTGCATGACGTGAAATTTGCATGTGTACGATTGTCGTTTTCAAACAATAAAATGGCTAGGAACAAACACTAACAACTGTGTGATGCAAGATGATTGTCAAAATTAATGGTTTACAGACTGCGTTGTGCACGTGCATCCCATGCGTTGTGTTTAAGGGTGACGATTTTGAGAAATGGTGGTGCGTTCATAAGATATCAGTCTTTGAAAAGTTTGTTAACGCTTATCTTCCTATCCAAATTGAAAGTTCAATTTCCCTTAGTATTTTTGAAGAGTATAAATGCCTGATGACCAACAATATCAACCCGTGAAGATCCGGGTTAGAATATTGATCTTCACTAACCCATGCTTGTTGTAAGAGGCGACTAACGGGATCGGGTGGTCAGGCTCCCTGGCTTGGTTGACACATGTCATCGGTTCCCAATTGTGTAGATCGATGCTCATGCTGTTGATCACTGGACTGTCTGGTCCAGACTCCATTATTTACAGACCGCCGCCATATAGCTGGAATATTGCTGAGTGCGGCGTAAAACTAAACTCACTCACTCACCAACAACGTGAGGTGTTGATAAATCAGTTGTGTTCTTATTCACATGATCCGGCTGTCGACAAAACAACGTATAGGGCCCAGTGGGCCCGTAAGTAGGTCACGGGGCAATGCGAGAATCGACGTGATTACCTACTTCCGGTGACAAACAATCCCGGCAATATGGCGTTGTCAATTATGTTCTGGGTAAACTATACGCGGGATAAGTTGAAACTGATGAGGAAGTCGGAAACTGCTGTTAACAGTGATCACGTATTGAAGTTTCTGTTCGATAGAGAATGTCTGCACGTAAGTGCGGTTGTTCAGGCCTCGATGCGTGACAGATCTTACAAAGTGGAGGTGGGAATGATGGCTGCAAATTTCACGTCCTTGTATATGTAATAACGATCATGAATAGTAAGTTTCAATATTAATCTTTACCCATTGGTTTGTCAAAGAAATTGGGAATTCTGCATGATCTTTTTCTGATGGTACAATGTGTTATGTCTGTATTATTCTTATTGGAAGTGTGTACCAGAAGTTGGCAGAACTAATCACTTGCTGATAGGTATCATTATAGCATTTGAACTTTGGGTGTTCTACAGGTTGCACTTTAAAATATAAATATATATATATATAAGGCAACAGCAATAGTAAGTCCTTCAATAAATATCCCAGGTAGCATGCCATATTTACCAAAACGCCACACATACATGTGCACTGTAAGTTAAGTTGAGTGATTGCCTTGCCTTTTGGTAAATATAATTTTGACAATTCAACCACATACTTGTATTTGTGATTCAAATATTGGCAAGGCATAAGCAGCTTAGCCCTTTCTGCAATGCCAAATCCTACAATTACCCAGGTTAGTGTACATGGTGTATCCCTATCACCCTTGACTATCTGTTTACATGTTAAGTACTGTTTGTGTGATGTGTAAATCAAAATGTATTACAATATTAGACATGGAAAAATTTAGAACAACAGAAGGAGTATTGAGTTTTCAGTGCATGTTCAAACACAAAGTATATGCTGATTAATAGCTGATTTTCTGATGATAATTTGAGATTATTGTTAATATATGGCAGACAGTGGGCAAATGCAGTGCTGGCTTTGGGCCAATGCAGTGCTGATGAAGTATGCCACTGTTGGGCACAAGTTTTGCCACAATTGGGATGAATGCATTGATGATGACACACTTGAGATGCTTAACAACATATTAATTTTTATGTAACTGTTAAAGGTTCACCTTAATGATGCCTTTGGCGTAACATACTCATCTTGCGAATGTCCTTTGGGCCAGTATTCCTGCCACCATGTGGCTGCTGCACTTCTCTTTGGGTAAGTTTGAATCACACAATATAGGTATTACATGCTTATCACAGAGGGCTAACTATTCATAATGATGTTGTGACTTGGTGTGTTGTGGACCCAATGACATTGTTGATTTCGTGCACCATGTCGATACATCATGGGTTAATGTCGAATTATGTTTGTCCACTATTCATGTATTTTTTTTCTAATTTGAAATTCATTACACAATGAGAAGTTACATAATGAGACAGATCTTTTCTATCTTTTATTGTTAACTGAGTTATTATTCTTTCAACTATTGTTGTTTTAACAGTTATAGGAGAGCCACCAAAACAGATGTGAAGTGCAGCTGGCTTAATGCACCAAAGAGTAAAATAAGACCAGAGATAGCCACCATGGAGGAGCTTTTTCCCCCTCGCAAACCTAATTACAAGTGAGTAAATTGAAAAAAATGCATTTGTGCCTTTTCCATAATTTCCCGGTGATTATTATATCTGTATGGTTAAATCTTTCATAATTTAGTCATGTGGGAGGTCCTTTTGCTTTCTGCTTTGTTACTACCTTTTTACCTTTCACAAAACAGAGCTCTGACGAGAGAGGTCACAGATGACGACCGAAAATTCATACATGATCAGCTGCACAAGCTTGGACGATTCACTGGTGCCTGATTATTTTAAGTTAAATGATGGCGTGTTCAAATTGGAGTTTTGCTGTTTTTAATTATGTTTAATAATTGTTAAGTTATTTTATAATTGTTAAGTTATTCATGTAACATATGTTATATTTGGGATTACACTGTGGAAGTCGCGGTGGTTGATCAGGTTAGGCAGCTGACTTTGCGTGCTGATGAATGGGTGCCTGACTCTGAGGGTGCGAGTACTTTTATTTGTACTTTACAAAGAAAGTGTAATCCCAAATATAACATATGTTAAATTTGACCACTTTCTAAATGGCTTTGTGTAATCATAAGTTATTGATGTTGTGAATGCTATGTGCGAAAACCTAGTAAAACCTGTTAAAACTGTTATTAATCTATGACAGTCATTGAAA
Organism: Haliotis rubra; assembly: GCF_003918875.1. Taxonomy (NCBI): domain Eukaryota; kingdom Metazoa; phylum Mollusca; class Gastropoda; order Lepetellida; family Haliotidae; genus Haliotis; species Haliotis rubra. The sequence continues at coordinate 861,389 of NW_025767088.1, forward strand.
TACAATTCACTTACACACTAGGAACTTATTCAACTGCCAATATATTGCAGCACTCCGGTGGATACTGTCACCAGAACCACCACTTGAAGGACCGATCATTTCATCTATAGAAGATCTCATTCTCAGCCAGCAATACTTGGAAGCACCTTGTAAGCGTGCTTGGTTGAGCAGGGCCCTCCTCCTGTCACAATCAACGATTTCATTTATTGCAAAGAAGACTATTGGACAAAGGACGAATCCTCTTTGGTGTATAGTGAGGAAGCACCGCATCACTGCATCCAACTTTGGTGCTGTGTTGGGTTGCATCAGGAGAAATAGGTAAAACATACTTAAATGAGAAGTTTCTTCGATACTATGAGCATGCACACAGCTGTAGCCTATCAAGTCTCTCCATTTTCAGTGTTGTATATTTACTCACTCATAAGCTTTGGTCATGGAACATTGTGTTATGTTCTATCTTTGTGTGTCCAATATTTTCAAGGTATCCACCATCACTTATGAAGCGGTTGCTCTCAGCATACAATCTGGAAGCAGTCAAGAGTGTTGCCTGGGGCATAAATCATGAGGCAGTTGCACTCAGGGCCTATGAAGCTGGTGGTGGTGTGATTGAACATACAGGTAAATTCCAGCATCATGTAACAGGAAACAACTTTATGATAACATCTTTTGACACCCATATTACTTACTGCTTATTTATATTGCACCCTGTTAAAGCATAGCCTGCCCAGAAAAGAATGAATTTGAAATTTAATTTCTTGGTACAATGCACTATTATCTTTTTTCCAATTTCAATGCCTCTAAATTACTGTTTATGAAGTGTGATTAGTTTGTAAAAGATACTACCTTTTATTTTAACAATGTCAGCACACAGTTGAAAAATATGTTTGCCTTACTACTGATCTGTTTCCATGTGAATGTTTACAGGGATTTGGTTGCATGAATCTGGTGTTCTTGGGGCATCCCCAGATGGCCTAGTTAAGACTACCTTCATGATGCCTGTTATATACCAGTCTTCTGAAGCAAGGCATTTAACACCTGATATCATCGAGGTGAAGTGCCCATATGCTGCCAGAACAGTTGGTATCGAAACAGGTGTTGATACAGTCAAAGGATTCTGTCTTGGTTAGTATGCCTTTGCTAATGTTTAATACCCCTCAGAAATAGCACATGTCATATCTGTATCATAGATCATGAGTTTACAACCAGCAGGGATTAATAGTACGCGAATTCCTGTGTCCTATATTGACAATGGACGCAACAAGATTTATTAGCACATCCACAGGGGCGCAGAAAAAGTCCAAATACTTTTTGTAAAATATCCAATAAAGTATCAGTAAGTTATCAAAAGGTTTGCTACTAGCTGGATTATGGTACAATGTCCAATTGAATTACTGTAACAATAAGGTGATGATCATGATGCACAATACAATAACAGTATTAATAATAATAATTAAGTGTCTAGGACCCCATTTTGTTGTCAAGAAACCCTGAAAATTAAGAGCATGAGTCCTAGGGACCCTCAAAAACAGTACTCAGGGTAAATCCCTGAACCAGGTAATACAACTTCAAACATGTTAACATGTCATCCTTATAACTACATTTATTGGTATTTATCAGTACACTGAATATGAAGGCAATGATTACCAGGACCCGGTTGTATCAAACTTTAATGAAGCATTAACGTGCCATTAAACGTTCATTAACTAATGTATCATTAAATTCTGTTGTACTAACGTTTTAATGATGCTCTGTTGTCATTAGTGCGTCATTAACTTAATGAAGGTCCTGGGGTATCATTAGAGCATCATTAAACGTCCTGGGAAAAGTGAACATTGCGCCAGAATTTTGTTTGCGCCGCACTGGATCTACCTACAGCTATAAAATTACACAGAAATGTAGAGTATTCAATGTACTATCTCATGGTATAAACTCAGTTTGAAAAGTGACATTGCTAAATGTTACGCCTAATTTTGTTTTGCGTTAAAAACAGTAAATTTCTCTGCTGTTTATCGTGCACTGATAAAAGTACTGTGCTACTATATTTTCAATTTGGCATCTTTACGGAAAGTGTGAGCGAACAAAATTCTACCTGATACCTGAATGACATAGGTATGTATTAAATTAGTTTGTGTGCTTATGTATAACGTTATACGCTCAATCTTAAAAGTGACTCGCAATATGTGTTGAAAATGGATTTTCCCCTATGACGTCAATTGGCTACATAAAGGTCACACGCTTATAAAGATAAGGGGGGGCCTCACTCCGGTATGCTTAATACTAAGTCATTGTAACTCAGATCACTTGGCGAGAATTTGCTGTGAATAAGGACACAATATATTCGTGATGTTTTGTTCACAGAATTATCGAAAACAATGATACTCAAAACATTTGTGACAAAACGCGCACCTGGCCAATGATTATACGCCATTGTTTTGTCTATAACACAACATAAACAAATTCAATGAACAAGACATATCCTTTAAAAACGTGTGCATATATATTTCATGAAATAAATAAATCATTTTAATTTATTATGTCAGGTATAGTCATACTAACAATACTGAATATTTTTATTTTTTAAAACTTTCAGTGAGAGGGGAAGATGCCTGTCTTCATCTGTCTGAGAGTCATGAGTACTATCACCAAATTCAGGGTCAGCTATCTACATCTTGGGTAAAGATTGCTGTGACTTGCTGGTTTGGACACCTATTGCGTCAATTTTGGCCAATCAGCAGGCCGGGGCGCGCTGTGTGGATTTGTCAGACTTATTTCCGGGGTCAAACGATGCATCCGAAGCGATGTGCTTCGAATTATGCCATTTACACTCGCTATATTTATTACATATTGCTGCGATTTGATGTGTACCTTAACAAAACCATTACGGTCAAGACAACAAAAATGGAGGCGGATTAAGAAACGCGATAGGCCTAACGATCAGTTAAATGTCTGCACCATCGTTCAGGAAACCTACGTCTGCCTGCTGATGAGAATTTGCACGAATTTCCACACTTTTGCACATGTGCAAAATCATTACCAATTGATGACAACAAATAGCAGTTTAAGACTTTGCAAGTGTTATAAATACGGACAATTCTTGTAACTACAAAATTGTTTTTGCTTAACGTTTTAGTCACTACTAGGCATTGAGTTGGTACGCCATAAAGCTCAAATGAGACAGGCGAGAAAGCCGTGACACAATGTAAACAAATCTTCATTTCGGTTAGGGTCAACCGAAATAGCAAAACTTGTTACATGAAAGAACAATGTGGCGGATATTGTCCCCTTCGCTCTTAGATATTCTTCAATTTGTCACACATTTTAGGATGTTTTAAGTTTCATAAGCACAATCTGAAGGCCTACAGTATCTTGTTACAGAGCAAAATATTCGAGGAGTAATATTTTTTATTCAAACGGAAATATTGTCAGTGTCAGCAGTTGCCTATCATGCAATATCCAAGTATCAAAATTAGTTCATATGAGTGCCTATAAAACCATGCTTTAAATATTTCAGATTTTTTATAAAGAGTTGCATGGGACTTTGAACTGAATTACCTTCCTCCATGTTGATCGAATACGAAAACTGTGAGAAGAATAGTGACTTTCTGGAGTATTGGACGGGGTGAAATAAAGTGTATATCTTAATTATGAGAACATTATTTGAAGTTTTGTTACCACATAAATTATTCACATATAATGGTACATTTTAGGAGTAATATTACAACTGTAATTTTGATTAATTCACTGGAAATGATAGCAAGGTATGTTTTAAGAATCTTGATTTTTGTAGTAAACGTGGAAGGGTAATAAAATTAATAATAATCTAATCAATAATAAATAATTATTTAATTGATTGACATATCAGATTTGTTAGATTTTAAGGCAGAACTAGGCAAACAAACACCATACATATCATGGCAGGACAATCACTTGGTATTAACTTAGTTTCTTGGCTCCTGCTTTTAGATGATTTTTTAAATACTACATTTACTAATAAGATAATTCTGAAAGTGATTGCTAGTATCATAACTCATTAAAGTTATTTCAACATCCAGAAAATTTGAAAAAGCAAAGGCTACGTTTTGGTCAAACCCTGGTCAGGCATTATCCAGTCCTGGAACAGAATAACTTACAAAAATCTCAAGTGACTTTTCATGTAACGGAATAAAAATTGAAACATATATTTAACCCATATTTGATGTAATTCTTCTGATAAATCATAAGTTTTTTAGGAGGTTACTAATATTTGAAGACTGAGCCAAAGCTAGAGTTTATTAAGATGGTTGATTTGGACTAATTGTTCAAGGTTTGTTGATGGTTATTTGCAAAATGAGCTTCATATTAAATTGCACACTGGTTTGTAGGAGGTGAACGCTTCAGGACATTTCCATGTCTGTTTTCCTAAACCTTTGTTATGACTTTTACCAAATTTTGAATCAACTTTACTATAATTTTTGACACAAGTAAGTATCTCAGAAAAGGAAATAGATCAAAATCAGTGTTGTGTCCTCTAGGGATATGGTCTCAGATCTAATAAAACAAAGATTATCATTGTTTAATTAAGAAGCAATAATGTCGATATGTAATTGTATTGACAGAAGGCTTTGAACATAGGATATATTCTTTGCACCTTATTTACACTAGTAGTTAGCAGTTCAACATCTCTGATGAAAAAACAATAGATCTAAATTTGTATTTTGTGTAACATTCTATTTCAATGCTAGTTAATTGTTCGGATAACTGTGGATTCTCTGTTCCAAAATTTTGCATCACATGTTTCCTATTTCTGGAAGATGGGTCAGCTAGTGTACAGGTGCAGACTGTATCTTGGATCTTCTTTGTGTTCTGGTGCTTTGACATACCTGTACATAAACGCTGGCAGTTCATGAAGTCCAGTATTGTGGAAGTTTGTATGTAAATTAGGATTCCACAACAAAGTACATATAGAAAAATTAAATGGAAATGATAATTAAAAAAATTATTTCCTTATATCCAGTGTCATTTTATCATGGTGTACAGATTTTGAAGACAGAAACTTTACTGAGAGTTGCTGCAGATCAGCTGTTGAATATTTGCTTCTGGGTATGTCCAGATACGTCCATGGAAACATATTGTTTACAAGCCCAATTACCTTTTCCAGATTTCCAAATAAGATCGAATAGGTTTGCTGTGATTGTTTTGTTTACATTAATTGTACAGACAAATAAGGTGCATGAAGTAGTAGACGGGAAATATTTCTGCTTTTTATTTACCATTCTCTTAATTCATTAAAAGATAGAAACCCATGTTTTCAGATTATTGAACTAAATTTGAACAACGCCAACGGATAAGTAAAGGCGCCACGCGCAGTGTTGATAATCAATTATAGATACCGAAACGATCTGCATTATGAACATGTGGTTGTGTTCACGAGTTTAAAGATATAAACCCAAGCAACAAAATTCAGTTATCCTTCCCCTGCTAATATCTGTGACGGAGGTGAATTGCCAGATAGATTAATTGATTCGAAAGAAATTACGCTTCCTACAGTGTCAGCAGCTAGTCGAGACGCTTTTTCATCGGGCATGTAACTCATTTTCACTCGCCAGTTGTAATCTGCCAGCTAAAATATATTAAAAATCACATACGTATAACTTGCCTCTTTAAATAACATTCACAAACGACGGATACCAAAGTATCACAAGCAGAATTCATCAACAACGTTCGCAATCACGTAACGTTTCGCCGGCGGTGACGCCATTGTGATTTGCCAGTGGTTGTCCCCCCACTAACGTCAAAAACGAAGTGGGCGGGGCTTATCGGCCGGGACTGGATCGGTCTATTGTGTTGAATTTGAATGTTGAGACGTGCTGTGTGTTTGTGGGTTTTTTAATGGTTGTATCAAATATGACTTGTTCAAATGATTTAAATTTCTGTGTTGAATTTAGACATGTTAGCGTACATTTCCCACCTATGAAGTATGAATTTGAAACCTTTTGCTTACAATTTATATGTTTGGAAAAAGGAGGTCTCTTCAGTAGTATATGTTACAATGACAGCAATGTTTACTTGCTTACACAACAAGGGAAATTCTTACATCAATTTGCCATTGTTCCAGTGAAGGTGAAGCCAGTCCGACATCTTGACACAACCCAAGGGAGCTAAGCTTTTTAACAACACCTTCGACACGCGGATCAGAGCAGCTATACGAGTTGGAGACTGGAAGCTCATCACAGGAAGTCCAGGTTTGTGGACACTCACTGCTTAATACTGAAGGGTAGCTTAGTGGTTAAGGTGTTTGCTCGTCACGCCGAACACCCGGGTTCGATTCCCCATATGGACACAATGTGTGAAGCCGAGTACTGGTGTCCCCTCACTCCCTGCTGTGATATTGCTAAAAACGGTGTAAAATAAATTCACTCACTCACTCATTTAATTCCTTAGCTAGTGACAGGTATCGGATTATGAATACACAATGCCAGTTGGAACGTGGTCAAATGTAACATAAGTTTTATTTGGTACATGTATTACACTTTCTCAGTTAAGTACAGATTTTATTAGGTTGTTACAGTTGTCAAAGGGGTTTTAATCAATGTGCTTTAATACGTTAATGCTCTCTGTGAGGTAGGACACGTTTTATTACAATCTTGATTAATGAGCATATTGTTTTGAGCAGTGCCACCATTTTATTTACTTTTGAAAGTAATAGGAAGGAAGGAATCTGATTTGCCAAGAGGGATATAAGTTATAACAGCCACTGGTAGGGATATGATTGAGGTGTGAAATTCCAGGCTAGTTTCATAAGGGTGGAAACTAGACTTTTGTAGACAGTTATACCTCCCTTGCCTCTGGAAGATGGTTCCAGATCTATTTAAAGGTAATGAAATAAAATTCTTCTGAGTACTTAAGATAAGAACTAACAAACGTTCACTATAAGCATAAATAGTTGCCAACAAGTAGCATCAATGTAAAACATGCCAGTAGAGTGATCTCCCCTTGCTCCTGTGTAATGGCTGCCATGCTCACCACATGGTTTTGAACGAAGGACCTTTTAAACAGAAGTCTTAAGACTATCACAACTTCCATGTCTTTGCTTACACAGTCTTCCTCCATCCTCGGGAAACGACAGCTGGATTCCGCCGCCACATCTCAGTAAGGAGACGGTTGTTGACAAGGATGATAAGGAGAAGAATCTTTGGCTGTTTGACCCAAATGAACACAATGACTTGTCAGCATCACAACCAGGCATTGTTAAGAAGCTTCTGGACCGACTAGAGTACTACCAGAAAACAGGAATACCCCCCAGGTACCCTGATCCTGACCCCAAGTGTGACCCCAAACTACATGGAGGGGTGTGGGGGCCGTGGGAGTAAACAGAACTTACTCTACAGTAGAGTAGGTGGTTTAGGTTGTCTCTGATTTGGGAATAAACTATAGATTAATTGATTAACTGACAAGACAACCTTAATTGACGCTGAAAGCCCCTTTTATATATGCTTCTATGTACTAAATGTGACTTGATAAGTCTTGGAAATATTATTGGAATTAGCTTTGAAGATCAGATCTTTAGACGAAGCTTGCAGCTATTTTGGAAGATAAGTCAACTTTATTTGCCTGATATGTTGAATGTAACTGGGACCTTCTTCATCTGGCTGCTCAGTGCAGCCTCTTTTGATTGGTAGCTCAATCCTATGGAATGTAGCTTGGGTCATTTTCGTTGATCACTCAATCGTTTGGAATGTAGCTTGGGTCAGCTTTCGTTTGTAGGTCACTCCTTTAGAATTTAATATATTCGTATAGTAGTTTGAAGATTCTTCAAATATTTATTGTCTCAGTTGGTAAATATATATTTTCTAAATTGCCTCCCCCTGACATCAGTTAATTAGAATATAAAGCTACTCTGTTTTCAATTTTGCTGTCCTTTATCGTTGATTTAATTAAGACCGCTAAATGTAATTTATAAACCGAACGCGTCAAGAAGTTCATTGTATTCATACGCGGTGAATCGGTCTCTTTAATTAGAGGTCCTTAAACTGCCATTTAAGTACGGGTTTGATGAGCTCTCAGCCAATCCGAATTGAGTATCACACAGTGTAGTGCTAGAATAACGGATTGACTGTTTATATTACTTCCTTGTCAGTTGTTTAATTTGAGGGTATTTATGAGACATCATTGTTTATAATTTGATACTTTTATACACATACCTTTTATATTTTTAATTATGCTTATATCATGGTATATTTCATATTTTTAAATGAGGGGAAACACATGGGTCATTGGTGTGTGTATCAATGGCTTTGGAGGAAACTCTAGCTTGTATTCTCACTCATGGTCTCAGAATGGTGATAATACTTGTATGTTTTCAGTATTCTTGAAGAAATCATACTTAACCATTTACTTAATACACTTAAATCATTGATCCAAACATTATTCATCTTTTCTATAGGAGATGTTATGTCACAAGCGTCCATGACATACTTTTATGATATTGCCACATAGATACTGATGCTTGGCCAAATGTAATTGATTGGCAGCATGCATGTTAATGTAACATATCAAAGAGATTAATGTAGTAACGAGGGAAAGACATTTTATACATTCAGGCTGAATGCAATTAGAGGCTAAAAGTTGAAGCAAAAGGTTTTAACCAACAATATTTCCACAGTGGAAATATTTTGTTATGACTGTCTGAATGTTTCATGACATGGGTAAGATACAATTTGTGTGTTGTTCTATTTTATTGTTGTGGTTCACATGTGTACATTTCAGAGACTCAGCAATCTGAGATTTCAAATTACATGAATCACCTCTAATTACTTACAGTTATCTCACTGCACCTATGACATTGGGCTTCAGAAGTTCACAAGATAAGATAGACAGAAACATTTCAGACCTCTGATTACAATATTTTTGTTATTATGTGCATCATAGATTAATACAAGATTGATGAATACTGCTTGTTTTATTAATCTACATGGAGTACAAAATGATACAAAAACTTTTTTTCTTTTTTTTTAGAGAATCGTCTATTGTTGTATAGTCTCAGTCAACTTTATTGATTAAATAATCCATCAAGTCTCCATTCAGGTGATAGCATAAATGGGTTATTCAGGAGCTGTTAAAATATCTTGTTATTAGTTATTAATAGTATTGATGTAGACGATATGTTAGTCATTTTTCACTTATGGTAATTCTTCCTAGTTAATTTTTGTCACACAATATTTTTATACAGAAACACACTTAACTAAGAATGCATGTGTATAATGTTTATGGATTAAATTATGCTTTATTTGGGGTTATAAACCAAATAATCTTACCTTTATATCTGGCATGACCTATATTTATTTTTGGTATACATGTATTTGAAATTGTACATGACATTGGATCAACAGAAATGTCAAGATGTATATCTATTTGTATATAATTTGTATTTAAAAATCCTGGGTGCAGGTTTAAAACAAAGCTTTGAGGTGCCTTACTTAGATTTAAGTGCTAACATTTTATTTACAGTGCCAAAATGATCTAATCTTGAGCAGGGGCGTAGCTACCATTATTAAAAAAAAGCCTGGGCTTACACATGATTTTTGCTAAAGATCACCATGAAAGTTCGAGAAGTCCCAATACTATCTAAATATAGAGCTTTGCAACCTATGGGGCTTACATGATGCCTTTTGAGCATTTTACTGAAACTTGTACAACCACTACAAATGACATGTTCATTGTATTGACAATAAATATGATTAAACCAATTTGGTGTTCATTTCAATTTACAGGACAAGTGTGACATTTTTATTGCTCTGCATTCATCAGTTGTAATTCTAAGGTGTTTGATTTTTAACATCACCCTCAGCAATATTCCAGCTATATGGCAGAGGTCTTTAACTAATTAAGTCTGGACCAGACAATCCAGTGATCAACCTCATTGGCATCAATCTATGCAATAGGGATACAATGACGTGTCAACCAAGTCCGTAGGGTTGCTGAAGACCTATTCTAACCCGGATGTTCAGGGGTTGTGATTCTAGGAGGATGGAGAAGCCTTAGAATGACTCTTAGAAGTGGTGAAAGAGAAAGCATATACTCTGGAACATAGTTTTCCTTAAATTTAAAAGGTCGATACCACAACTTCTCTCCTTAAAGGTTATGTACTTGTACAATATTGACAAACCTTATGGATAACAAGTTCTTTGCTTTTGTGGGTGCAATGTAATTCCTGCTTGGCAACAGAACAAGAATCTGTATCGAAACATGACACTCACGAAGTAAATTCCTGCTTGACAACGGTAAAGTAATCTGTATGGGCTAAAGAATCTGTAACGAAACTTTATCTCTTTCAAAGATCAATGGTGGTTCCCAAAGGAACACACAAATGTACAAAGTACGTACTTTTACTTGGGAGATGTCATATGTTTCATGTCCCGTCGTACAAACATAATGACACGGTAACATCAGTGCATATCCATGGTGAGACCAATTTGCGTAGTGACTTATGAACCCAGTCCTGTAGCAACAATGTGTTAATTAGTAAATTAGCAATTTCGTTTGTTTCAATCAAAACAAAAAAAAAAACATTGCGTAGAACAATGCACAACATAAAACGTTTTCAGTGCAAATGGCCCCACACATAGCATCACATCCTTCTAACCGACAGGAACTTCAGCGCACCCCGCCGTGAGATTGCTGGAATATTGCTAAAAACGGCGTAAAACCATACTCACTCACTCTTCCGAGCACAGCGTTCGGTTTCACATCTATGTTGAGCTACTCTACTTCGTTTTATTTTATCAAGGCACGTTGTATTGGTGACAATGACCTTTAGCCGTTTGATTCTAAAATGTTTGAAGAATTCAGGGATGTATGTGTTGCAGATGAGTGTGAAATATGTGCCATTTAATAGACGTCTCGTGACCTGCCAAGTCGAAACGTGATTTTGTCATCCTAAACTCTCGGTTTTTTTTAATGCTTGTTTAACGCCAAACCCTGCACTCTCCAGATATATGAGGCGGTCTTTAAATATGAATACACAATGCCATTAAGAAAGTGGTCAAATGTAACATATGTTATGTTTGGGATTACACTTTCTTAGTATAGTACAGATTCTAGTACTTTTCTTAGTTTGAGCCCCATCCGGGATTCGAACCCTCACCCTCAGAGTCAGGCACCTAATCGCCAGCACACAAAGTCAGACGCCTAACCTGCTCAGTCGACGACTTTGTGTGCTGGCGATTCGGTGCCTGACTCTGAGAGTACTAGAATCTGTACTTTACTAAGTAAGTGTAATCCCAAATATGACATATGTCATATTTGACCAACATCACGATCTATGCATTTGGGAACCGATGACATGTGTCAACCAAGTCAGTGAGCCTGACCACCCGATCCCCTTAGTTGCCTCTTAAGACAAGCATGGTTCCTGAAGGCCCATTCTTACCCGGATATTAACGAGTTATACAGTATCGAATACAGCAAAAAGCGTTCGTGTTTGTGTATTTTCAGTAGCATTGCAAACGGCAACGTTTCAGAATATTCGCTGGTGATTTCATAAAAACAAACCCAGATACCCGTGATCTCTTCTGTGCTATTTTCTCACTTCAGTTCTCGAGTAATAATATATCTGATTTTCATATTTTGCAACAAACACACTAAAGGCTGTGGTAATGTGTCGAAAACAGATTTGCGATGTACATTTTCGTTGGTCATTTTCCACAGTTTTCACAATTCTAGAATGACAATGGAATATCTTAAAATAAAATTGAAACTACCGTGAACAAAATCAGGATTATAGAGGCAGGATATACACTCTTCGTAATCACTCTCCTACCCAGAGTTCCATGCGGCCCGCATAGGTTGCTTAGTCACCATTGTGCCACAGTGTGTCTTCGTCATCACTGCATTTTGAGGTCAGAATACCATGACGTCACAGACTTCAGTCAAGGCTCAAATGACAATTTGTAAGAACAATACAGGAAATGTTTCAAAGATTAATAAGTGGAGTCATTTTCAAGATTATGACATACGATCCTCAAGAAATTACATAAGTATCAATACAAAATAGCCGAGAACAGTGTCAATATTTTGAGTAACGTCCTCCAACTGCAATAACATCACTGACCCTCCTCCTCATTGACATTATCAGACTTTGAGTTTGACGTTGGGGCATTGCGTTTCATTCTTAAATGGAAGGCTTGTTTCATTCCATCAATATGTTTTACTGGAAGATCTCTGTGACCCTCATGCCTCAAACATGTGCACGGTGTAACTAAGCATTGTCGTCCATAATGACTGACCTTGAGATCAGAGGATGGTCATTGACAGCAAAACCCTGCCTAAGAGGTCCAATCAGATTGTGTCTGATCGTCACATGGTTTGCTGATGTTTCAGGCCAATCGGCTGGTGGATTAAGGATGCCAATCTCTTGCAATTGCCCTCAGTGACATGAGCCATTGCCAGTTGAGGAGACCCCACATTTGCTAATGTTCAACGAAGTCAATTGATTTTCAAGCAGTAAGATCAGAAAAATTATATTTGTTTAATGACGGATTCAAATGAAGTTTTCCTTAGCATATCTACAAGTAACGTATGGTACACCTGAAGGGTCTACATAATCGTACAAACAAAACTATGATATGAATATAAAGGTTATATGTGAGTTAAAAAATCATAGGTGTTGCAATATTATTTCAATGTGTATATTTGCATTAATTTGTTTCTGTTAAGATTCTGTGGGAGGCAATTGTGTACTGAGTACTACGTTTAGTTTGGGCAGGGAGAATAGAAGACGGATTGCTGCAGATTATCCCTGGTTTGGGAGAAAAGACTGCTTTGGAAATGTCAAGGCCTATTCCGGAATATTCAAGTGTAGTCTGGCCCAGAGAGTTAGTGAGTTCAGTTCACCTAATATACTATCCCAAAAGAGAAACGCATAGTCGTTTTGTATTTCTGAAATCTATTAATTACCAATTGTGTTCAAACAATTGTCAAAATATGTAACAAAAGTGTTGATAACATGATTTTACACTATTGCACAAGTGATAAATCGACTTTACCTGAAAATGTTGATTTTGATGAGATTTCTTACAAGAATTAAAAAGGCATCGCCACAATGCAACAGAAATCACCTTCCAGTTGAAATTGTGCAGCAAAGAGCATGCACTGTCTGGCTATGAAACTCCAGATTACTTTCGGAAATCTGCATTCGTTTTGAAGGAGTTTCAAGGTCAAATCACTACGCCACGTCTTGACGCTGCGACACGGAACATCGCCATTGAAAGAATGCACACTGGAGATTACCAGTTTTCTGTTGCCAGGCGTCTGAATGTTAATCTGAGCACGCTATCACTGCTTGCAGCTCGTTACAACCAAACAGATATAACAAATGACCGTCCCCGTACAGGCAGACCACTGCAGGCCAGGATCGGTACATCCGGGTACTACATTTGCGTGGTCGTACTGCCACGGGTGAGAGCACAGCAGCCAGGGTGCCTGGACTTCGGAGGATATCCGGTCAAACTGTACGGAACAGGTTGAGAGAGATTGGACTGAGAGTCAGGAGACCCGACGTCGGGACCATGCTAGGTGGTCACCATCGCGCTCAACGTCTCCGTTATCTAAAATTATCTACTCGGTTGCATAGATATTACCTTCTTCTAAACTGATGTAAAAATTCATGCGCTAAAGTCTATTTGTGGACGAGTTATACATGTTTGAAAATACAACATTTTCGCAACAGATTTCTGGGTTATGCGTTTCTTTTTTCGAATAGTATATGTGTCCTTACAAGAAGCCAAGCGGTTGCGTGAAGAGCACTTTCACCCTGGCTCACAGTTCCTTTTAATTCTTAGAATTTTTATAAATACGGCCCCAGGCTGTTGATCACTGGATTGTCTGGTCATTACTCGATTATTTACAGGAAATACATGTACTGTTTGTTAATCCAGGGAGAATAGAAGACTGTAGGTTTATCTGAAATATTGTCCCGCGGTTACCATACTTATCACAACACAGTAAATGGAGCAGCACTGTTGGAGAGTTCGCACAAGTCACATGATCAAACATTGTCACATGATCACCAGTGACCTGCTCCGAAATGTAGGCGTTCGACACATCTGGATCTTCAGCAGTTTCGTGACAGCCATGCATCTTGCAGCGTGCTTGTTATTATGTGCATGTTGCACTGTTTTGTCAGCGAAGTCAAGTCGCCCGAACATTATTTTCATCCTCGCTGACGATTACGGATTCCATGATATCGGGTACCACAAGTCGGAGATAAAAACACCAAATCTTGACAAGTTAGCCGCGGCTGGCGTGAAGCTGGAAAACTACTATGTCCAGCCTATCTGTACCCCGACACGGTCCCAGTTCATGTCAGGGAGGTACCAGGTGAGTCAGTCCTACCCTTACCAGTTATAAACTATGTACTCTACAACCTGTCATTCATTCACTCCCGTGGACTTAACTGACAGATGTTTTTGGTGCATTGATGAACAGAAAATAAGGCCCCCACCCCACCGCAACCCTGCCCCCAATGCTTGTCATTTTATAAAAATGCAAAATCAGATTCGCCAACCCCATCCTCCACCCCAAATGTGTATTTTTTACCCTTCCCCACATTCAATATATTTGGGTGTTCCTTCCCCCAACACCAGCTTCCACCTCCACCCTTTTAATTGAACACAGATAAAAGGGATATTTACATACCGGGTATTCTTGTCATTCACCTGATGAAGGAACAAGTAGCCCAGAAACACTATGTATCAATATACTTAATTAAGAAACTGTTATCTACAATACTCCTGGTCATAACTTCTCTGAATTAAATTACATAAGCTAAATATCTCTACAGAATTTCGATTGTATCATCTGTTGTATAACTCTTAGAGTGTCTTATGTATACATTCTTCTAGCCCATTGGTGAGAATAGATTTAATTAGTCTGTCTCACAGTCACTGAACCACATTATTTTCCCCACTGCCCAGCCTTTCTGCAGGGAGCCGTGACAATTTACACTTATCAGAGGGTACACAAAGTCCGTGGTCTAGACTACTACAGCTTGTTCAGCTTGATCTGAGCTACTCTACATATGCATGACCCGGGAGGTCAAATGGCACAAACGGCAGATCGGGTTATCTTCATTTTATAGGGGTGCAGAGAATGTTATCAATGTTGCATCCGTGCAAAGCATGCATACATAGATTCGTTACACAACCTGTCCCGGAAAACAACACTTCAATTACCACTTTTTCTATTTCATGTTCAACTGCAATATTTCTGTCCCAGTAGTCGCTTTCCAAATTTTCAACAATAGGCACAACAATCAGTCCACTCCACAAGCTGTAGTTGTCCGACTTCCACTTGGGATCCCCGGTGGCTGAGTGATTAGGTGGCTGACTTTGTGAGCTGGTGATTAGATGCCTGACTCTGATGGTCTTGGTTCGAATCCCGGATGGGACTCAAACAGTGTGTGACTTAGCCACTGACCCACTAGCCTGTGGCTAGTCAAAATTCAGTCAGGCCAGTAAACCTCCTCAATCACTGGCCCGGCTGGCTTGTGAATTTTCATGTGGGTCATTTTGTAACTTTATCACTCGCTCAGACTTGTTAAGTTATAACACACTTTAAAATCATGCAAAATGATGGCCTGATAAATATGTTCATCATATTAGCAGCTTAATGATGAAACCTGTGTCTATATTCAAATTTCGGGCTAGTGAATTATTTTATGGGCAAGTAACTTTCAAGCATAGCTAGCCCGACTGGCTAGCAACATCTGGAAACTATTTTGCTCACTGGACTCAACCCAACAAAAGAACTAGAATCTGTACTTTACTGAGAAAGTGTTTAAAATAATATAATGATATAACATGTGTTACATTTGACCACTTTCTAAATGGTATGTGTGTTCATGACTTTAGTCATGTTTTCAGATTCACACAGGTTTACAACACGGTATCATCTGGGCCGTTCAGCCCAATGGCCTCCCGCTAGACAGCCCCACAGTAGCAGACAAGATCAAACAGGCCGGCTACTCCACCCACGCTGTCGGCAAATGGCATCTGGGTTTCTACAAAGATGGCTACCTGCCTACCAATCGGGGATTTGATTCATACTATGGTAAGGACTGACTGACTGACTGAGTTTAGTTTTACGCCGCTTTTAGCAATATTCCAGCAATATCACGGCGGGGGACACCAGAAATGGGCTTAACACATTGTGCCCATGTGGGGAATCGAACCCGGGCCTTCGGCGTGACGAGCCAACGCTTTAACCACTAGGCTACCCCACCGCCCCTATGGTAAGGAAAGATGTCAACTGAAAATTTGTGTTGTTTGTTTATTTGTTTGTGGAAATCAGCAATATTCCAGCTATATCATGGCAGCCTGTAAATATTCCTGTAATATATAGTGTGGACTAGACAATCCTGTGATTGACATCATGAACATTTATTATATACAATATGAACACGAAAATGGTGGCGTGTTAACCAAGCCAGCGACCTAATTCCGTTAGATGCTGTAATAAAAGCCTAGGTAGCTGAAGACCAATTCTAATAGAGATTTCCATGGTCTAAACTGTGGCAGTGGCTAGTGATGGATATGTATGTCACTGTAGCAGTGGCTAGAAATGGATATGTATGTCACTGTAGCAGTGGCTAGTGATGGATATGTATGTCACTGTAGCAGTGGCTAGTGATGGATATGTATGTCACTGTAGCAGTGGCTAGTGATGGAGATGTCTGTCACTGTAGCAGTGGCTAGTGATGGATATGTATGTCACTGTAGCAGTGGCTAGTGATGGATATGTATGTCACTGTAGCAGTGGCTAGTGATGGACATGTATGTGACTGTAGCAGTGGCTAGTGATGGATATGTATGTGACTGTAGCAGTGGCTAGTGATGGATATGTATGTCACTGTAGCAGTGGCTAGTGATGGAGATGTCTGTCACTGTAGCAGTGGCTAGTGATGGATATGTATGTCACTGTAGCAGTGGCTAGTGATGGATATGTATGTCACTGTAGCAGTGGCTAGTGATGGACATGTATGTGACTGTAGCAGTGGCTAGTGATGGATATGTCTGTCACTGTAGCAGTGGCTAGTGATGGATATGTATGTCACTGTAGCAGTGGCTAGTGATGGATATGTATGTCACTGTAGCAGTGGCTAGTGATGGACATGTATGTGACTGTAGCAGTGGCTAGTGATGGATATGTATGTCACTGTAGCAGTGGCTAGTGATGGAGATGTCTGTCACTGTAGCTGTGGCTAGTGATGGATATGTATGTCACTGCAGCAGTGGCTAGTGATGGATATGTATGTGACTGTAGCAGTGGCTAGTGATGGACATGTATGTGACTGTAGCAGTGGCTAGTGATGGATATGTATGTGACTGTAGCAGTGGCTAGTGATGGACATGTATGTCACAGTAGCAGTGGCTAGTGATGGATATGTATGTGACTATAGCAGTGGCTAGTGATGGATATGTATGTGACTGTAGCAGTGGCTAGTGATGGATATGTATGTGACTATAGCAGTGGCTAGTGATGGAGATGTCTGTCACTGTAGCTGTGGCTAGTGATGGATATGTATGTCACTGCAGCAGTGGCTAGTGATGGATATGTATGTGACTGTAGCAGTGGCTAGTGATGGATATGTATGTGACTGTAGCAGTGGCTAGTGATGGATATGTATGTGACTGTAGCAGTGGCTAGTGATGGACATGTATGTCACAGTAGCAGTGGCTAGTGATGGATATGTATGTGACTATAGCAGTGGCTAGTGATGGACATGTATGTGACTGTAGCAGTGGCTAGTGATGGATATGTATGTGACTATAGCAGTGGCTAGTGATGGATATGTATGTCACTGTAGCAGTGGCTAGTGATGGATATGTATGTCACTGTACCTGTGGCTAGTGATGGATATGTATGTCACTGTAGCAGTGGCTAGTGATGGATATGTATGTCACTGCAGGGAGCATAGGGTAGCACAGTGGTTAAAGCATCGCTCGTCAAGCCAAAGACCCGGTTTCAATTCTCCACATGGTGCAATGCTATTGCTGGAATAATGCCTAAAGCTGTGTCAACCCTCACTCACTCATAACTTGTCTAAACATATTACAACATGTACTTAGTATATAGATTCATTTAGTAAACATCACCTTTAAATTTTACTTACCCCTATATATACTTACTCTTAACAACTTGCAGGCTACCTGACTGGCAGCGAGGACTACTTCACACACAATCGTTGCGACAACCACGATGCCAATTATATGTATTGTGGCCTTGACCTACATAACAATTCAAACCCAGTTTTCAATGAGACCGGCCACTATTCAACGTATCTGTTTACGGAGAGGGCTATCAGTGTGATCAAGGATCATGATGAGTCCAAATTAGGTGCAAGTTCCATCGAGAATGTTTCATTTCATTTCAATTTCAGTTTAAATCTTGAAATTAACGTCAGTGTATGTGTGGTGACTTTGTCAGCCAGTTTTGCTGCACACACTAACTTGATTGCCTTTAACTGTGACTGGAGCTTCACTTGTGATAAAAGGCCCATAGTCAAGCATATTTTGCTGGCATCTCATAGTATACACATGGAAAAAGTATGGCAACACCCAATATTTTTCAATATCCCAGACCCTTCTCATTGACTTTATCAGACATTTAATTTGACATTGTGGTTTGGTATTCTATTCTTCATGGAGGGCTTGTTGTAATACATTCAGATTTGTATTGGAGGATCTCATAATGTTCCAAACATGCTTTATGGGATTTGGAATCTGGACTCCTGGTGGTCCAAGGTAGGGTTGCTGTATCCCCTTGACGTGAGAAATCACTAAGGACATGTGTAGGATGTGGCCCATGTGTCATCCTTGAAGACTGTTTAGAGGATGGCCATCAAATGTGGTACAACAACCAAAAACATAAATGATATTGTTATAGTACATGTTTTAATTATAATTTTTTAAATAAAATTTGCTTTCAAGTGTGACTTTGTGTATATACAATACTTGTGTACATGTGTTAACTTGGTCTCATAGCTAAAATAGGCTTATAGCTCATGTGATGTTAAATTTGAACTCACCCACTGCTTTGATAGTGGTAAGTTTCTTGTAGGCTCATCATGTTTTTGTTTCTTGTTTGCAGCCATTTTTCCTGTACCTCGCCTATCAGTCTACGCACGGACCTCTGCAGGGCCCAGGGAAATATCTGAATCCGTACAGCCACATCAAAGACTTGAACAGGCGCACTTTTGCCGGTAATATAGTCACTGTTAAACCTGACATATTCAGTAGGTGGTCCAGTGTATGGCCTCTTTCTCCTCACACAGAGTGACTTGGGTTCTACTCTGTTTTTACCAATATGTCTGCTATATCATGACTTGTAATTGTCTAACTTTCCTTGATCGGCAGTATGCTTCACCATTAGGAAAAGAGTTAATCTGACAAAATATTGAACATTTTGCTGTAGGTAAGCAGTGTTTGTTGGACAAACTTACCTCTTATAATTGAAAATTAGTGAAACTTCATTTATAATTTAGTCAGCCAATCTTCATATGATAATAGTGAATGTTTTGAGAGTGCATCACCACTTGCACTCTTTATGACCATAGTTGTTATTACAGTAATCGCTCTTGAAAGATGATTGGTGTATGACGTGAAATTTGCATGTGTACGATTTTCGTTTTCAAACAAAAAACTGTCTAGGAACAAACACTAACAACTGTGTGATGCAAGATGATTGTCAAAATTAATGGTTTACAGTGATTTATCGACCTTCTTGAAAACCGTCGAAATCAAGAATGACACCCCATGTGTGTTCTTATTCACATGGTCCGGCTGTCGACAAAAACAACCATACAGGGCCCAGTTCCACGAAACGATCTTGGAAGTAAAGTGATTGTAACACACATACCTCAGCATCGACTTATGATCATCATAGCTATTACGATCACATTGTGCAATGGGGCCCAGATGATTATCGTTTACATGTTTTCAACTTCAAGGGATGACTGCATGTATGGACGAGGGGATCGGAAACATCACTGCAGCTCTCAGTGCTACTGGCCAGCTGGAGAATACCCTCATTGTCTTCTCCACAGGTAAGTAAATTCTGAGGTACTGGTAAGTTTATATTCAAACTTGGAATTTCTACTGTAATCTACGTCAGGACTTGGACTGAATGTGAACCTCTGAGTAGGTCTAGCTAAATTTCCCTCAAGCCTCATAAAACTTCTCTTCCATTCTGACTTAAGTAGGTCAGATTTAAGTAGGTCAGTAAGATTAGCTAGAAAAAGATTTTCACGGGCTATGGTTAAAGGTCAGATGCAACAAAAAAATCAAACATAATTAAAACACAATTATCACTTATTCATGACATATAATATACATTGCTGATTATGAAAAAACATATAAACAAAATTATAAGCGTACAATCGCGAATCAAAAGTGCAATATTTTGTACTTGCGTTTACTTCCCAAGAAACGAAGCAGCCGGGATACCGAACCCAGTCAGAGCGGGTGGGTGTACACTCAACTCGGGTCATAAATCAATACGTTTTATTTATGGTGTATAGCCAGATAGGTGTTAAGTTCAAATTGCATGTGGTCAGTGATCGAAGTTGTGTATTGAATATTGTCATTAGCAGACAGGGAGGCAGACACATAGGTGTCAATAAAACAGACATTGAGTTTTGTCTGTGACAACGACATATCTATATCACAGTTAGAAATTCTGTCAACGCTTAATAATGACATTGCTTTTAAGTATCGAACTGAGAAAGTGACTCGGTAAGAAGAACGTGTGGTGAAATAGACAAATGAAATGATATAAACAGTTAAATCGGTAATCTACTGTCATAACATATAAAAAGCTCGCGCCTGTGAAATATCAACAAAACATTAGAAAAATGGCTCACACCAAAGCCTTCACTGAGTATTCACCGCCAGCGAAGGTTTTCCGTCTTGAAATGTCCAATGCCTCACTGTATGACACATAGCTGAGTAGATCTAGATCCTAACAAGGTTCTTTTATGTAATGAGCAGATCATTTACTATTTGTTTTGATTAGACTACTCCTGTTCACGACCTTATAATCCGGATAACCCGCTTCCAAGCTGTGCGAACCTATTTCACTGCGCAAGTGCTATGAGCGCAGCCCAGCTGTTAAAACCACTTTTTCCCCCAATCGCTGGGGGAAAATTAGTGATTCGTTTGAACTCCGATTTCGCGCGGTTTGAATTTGCATTTTTGATGATTTGTCCAAACCGAAAGGTATCAGAATCTGCAAAGTTGTGTTTTACGTTGCATGTGACCTTTAAGTTTGACTTTTGTTTGTTGCTTAATACTGCCCTCCACAATATTCCAGCTGTATGGTAGCGGTCTGTAAATAATCGAGTCAGAACAATCTAGAACCAGACAATCTAGTGACCAACACTATGAGCATCGATCTCATACAATGGGATACAATGACATGTGACAACGAAGTTAGAGAGCCTAAACCCCCTTTCCCCCAACACACCTCGATCATCACGTTAGTTTTATGACAAGCATAGGTTGTTTGCGGGTTTATTTAAGCTTGAAGACTAGAAGTTTTGTATTTGAGAATGTTGTAGAATTATGCGAGTCTACTAATTATTCATGACTGTCCTGACAAAGTACTCGTGTTTCAGACAATGGCGTTCAGATCCACGCAGGGGGAAACAACTGGCCACTAAGGGGGTGGAAGGCGTCGTTATGGGAAGGGGGATTCCATGGTGTGGGTTTTGTGTATGGTGATATGCTGAAGAACAAAGGAACTGTCAATAATCAACTGATCCATGTCTCTGATTGGTTCCCAACATTGGTGGGTGTGGCTGGCGGGAACACCAATGGAACAAAGCCTCTGGATGGATTTGACCAATGGAAGACCATCAGGTATGCTAGTATTTATGTAGAGTTTGAAAATTATGCGAAATATGCATATTGCCGGGAAGCACATGCAAACTATCCAAATCATCATCATCATCATCATCATCATCATCATCATCATCAACAACAACAACAATAGCAGAGAAAATATAGCGTAGAGCTAGTCTATCTCCCAAAGCCTTGAGAATAAATTAAATACAAGACCTGCTCAAGGCTAGGATCAATTGGCAAGTCCAAATTGCCTCACAGCCCCTGAAAATACGGATTGTTCTAGGCTCCAATTAGATTTGTTTTGAAGATAAAATGTTTCTTAATTTTAATATTGTCATTCAAGCAAAGGTCATACATATAGCTGTTTGAATGTTGAGACGTGCTGAGTCTTTGTGTGTTGTTTGATAGTTTGACTTGTTCAAATGATTTACATTTCTGTGTTGAATTTAGACATGTTAGGGTAAATTTCCCATCTATGAAGTATGAATTTGAAACCTTTTGCTTACAATTTATATGTTTGGAAAAAGGAGGTCTCTTCAGTAGTATATGTCACAATGACAGCAATGTTTACTTGCTTACACAACAAGGGAAATTCTTACATCAATTTGCCATTGTTCCAGTGAAGGTGGAGCCAGTCCGAGGAAGGAGCTCCTACACAACATTGACATCTTGACACAACCCAAGGGAGCTAAGCTTTTTAACAACACCTTCGACACGCGGATCAGAGCAGCTATACGAGTCGGAGACTGGAAGCTCATCACAGGAAGTCCAGGTTTGTGGACACTCACTGCTTAATACTGTAGGGTGGTAGGCGAGCCTAGTGTTCGCTCATCACGCCAAAGATCCAGTTTCGATTCCCCACATAATCACAATGTGTGAAGTCCATTTCTACTGTCTCCTGCTGTGATATTACTGGAATACTGCTAAAAGCGGCGTAAAACTAAACTCACTCAATTAATACTGTAGCTGGTGACAGGTGTCAGACTACGGATACACAATGCCATTTAGAAAGTGGTCAAATGTAACATTTGTTTTATTTGGTATTACAGTTTCTCAATAAAGTACAGATTTTAGTACTTGTTTTGTTTGACACTTGACAAAGGGGTACACATGATTTTAGTCAAGGTGCTGTAGTAATTTAATGCTCTTTGTGAGGTAGGACACGTTTTATTACAATCTTGATTAATGAACATACTGTTTTGGGCAGTGCCACCATTTTATTTACTTTGGTAAGTAATATGAAGAAAGGAATCCGATTGGCCAAGAGGGATATGGTTGGCTATGGTTGAGGTGTGAAATTCCAGGCTAGTTTGACAAGGGTGGACGTTTGTAGACAGTTACCTCCCTTACCTCAGGAAGACAGTTCCAGCGCTTTAAAAACTGATGAAATAAAAGTTTATGTATGACTTCTGTGATGAAATGTTCCTGTACTTAAGATAATAACTAACAAAGGATCAATATAAGCATTTATACTCTTAACAAGTAGCATCAATGTAAAGTATGCCAGTAGAGTGATCTCCCTTGGCTCCTGTGTAATGGCTACCATGCTCGTAGTTCGAATAAAGGACCTTTTACACAGAAGTCCTTGTTTCATTAGTCACACAGTCTTCTTCCACCCTCAGGAAACGGAAGCTGGATTCCGCCGCCACATCTCAGTAAGGAGACGATTGTGGACACGGATGATAAGGAGAAGAACCTATGGCTGTTTGACATCGCAAAGGACCCAAATGAACACAATGACTTGTCAGCATCACAACCAGACATTGTTAAGAAGCTGCTGGACCGACTAGAGTACTACCAGAAAACAGCAGTACCCCCCAGGTACCCTGATCCTGACCCCAAGTGTGACCCCAAACTACATGGAGGAGTGTGGGGGCCGTGGGAGTAAACATAACTAACTCTACAGTCATTGTTTTAAGTAGAGCAGGTTGTCTCAGAATTGTGTTAACATCCCAGTATAAAATGTTTTTGATTAACTAATAAACATAAAATGCTCAGTGAAACGCTGATCATAGTCAAAACATCAGACCAACTCTGTGATGTTTTTGCAGAATTTACGTCCACAAAAAGAAGAAGTTTTAGAACAAACTCTCATTAAAATATTGACGCAGTTCACTATTTGTTACGAGGGAGGAGTGCCGAGAAAGGGACAGCCAGGTGTTCAGACAATGCTGTAGACATATTTCACTTCTCCCTAGTCAATAGATAGGATTGTTGAAGTCAATCAATAATGCTTGTTTTATTAACCTACACGAGTTTATGATATATCGTATTTGAAATGGATTGTTACCATAAAAAAACAGTTTGTTTTTAGAGAACCATCTGTTGTTGGATAGTCTCAGTGAGTGAGTGAGTGAGTGTTGTTTTACGCGGCTTTTAGCAATATTCCAGCAATAATCACGGTGGGGGACACCAGAAATAGGCTTCACACATTGTGCCCATGTGCGAAATTGAACCTAAATCTTCGGCGTGACGAGTAAACGCATTAACCAACAAGCTGCCCCACCACGTGGATAGTCTCAGACATGATAATTCATGAAGTCTTCTTTCTGGTGATAGCACTAATCAGTTATTCAGGAGCTGATAAAATATCTTGTCATTAGTTATCAACAGTATTTATGTGGACCATACTTTAATCATATTTTACTTGCGGTAATGCTCTCTAGTCATTAGTGTCACAAAACTACATGCAATGGTGACACAATATTTTAATACCGAAACACATTTAACTAATAATGCATGTGTATAATGTCTATGGATTAAATTATTCTTTATTTGGGTTATAATCATACCTTTATACCTAGCATGACCATTGTTCATTTTTGATATATTTGAAATTGTACCTACAGCATGTGTTTTGTTACATTAAATTGATAATAATTGTAGTACTTCAACAAGGGCTCTAGTCAAGTTAGAGTTGTCTCCCTCTCTCTGTCTTTTGTGGGTGTTCATTTAATTTACCGCTGAGCTATCTCCTTTTGTACACCGTAAAACGAAACGAGTTATTACCGCTTCCAATATGCAAGGTCTAATCAACGTTTTTCCTTATGCGTTCATTGCTCCACCATAATTTTTTACCACACTCTCTACAAACAATTCCTGGTACATTGCAAACTTTACTGTAAACAAACAGTCAACATTTATGGATTAAAAGATTGGAAGCTTCGAGTTTGTTTTGAACTGTTGGAACTGTTTCCTGGTTATACTACCTGTCCTCGAACAGAACAGCATGACCTATATCAATTTTTGATATATTTGAAACTGTACATGACAGTGCATCAACAGAAATGTCAAGATGTATATCTACCTGTTTATAATTTGTTTTTAAGAAGCCATGGTGCAGGTTTACGCAGTGCTGTGATGTGCCTTACTTAGATTTAAGTGCTGACACAAAGTTACTTTCTTGACAGCGCCAAAATGATCTAATCTTGAGCATTTTACTGCTACATGTACAACCACTAAATATGGCATGTTCAATGTATTGACAATAAATAACTACTGATAATTACTACGGAGTGAACTGTATTGCATAGATTGCTACTCATTATATTATGAGTCAAATGTCCCTTGGGTAATGTTACCAAATAAAAAAGAAATGTGCCAAAAGAAATATCCTCCTAAAAGAACAATGTTGCACATTGATTCCATTGTACATGTATATCAGCTGGTAATGTGTTATGACAGGTATACTTCCTGTCTGACCGTGTGTTACTGTGTATATTTCCTGGTGCATGTATATTACACATGTATAATTCATAGCTGATGTGTAGACAGCTGTGTATCATGAGCATCCTCAGCCAACAGTCTGCTAGTCACATACCCTTATATGGGCATGCATTTGTACTCTTTGTGTAAATAAATATAAAAAAGACAATAAATATGACCAAACCAAGTTGGTGTTCATTTCAATTTGCAAGACAAGTATTGTTTGTTCTGCATCCATCAGTTGTAATTCTTGTAAAGATTTTTGTTGACACAAAGTAAATGCTGACACAAAGTTATTTTACTTACAGTGCCAAAACGATCTAATCTTGAGCATTTTACTGAAACTTGTACAATCACTTAATATGGCATGTTCAATGTATTGACAATACATATGACTAAACCAATTTGGTGTTCATGTCAATTTACAGGACAAGCGTGACATTTGATGACTCGACAAAAGATTGTTATGGCCCGCCGCGCGTTTAGCGCGAAGAGCGGGTTATAATATTTGGCTCCGTCCGTACATACGTGCGTACGTACGAATTGGAATATCTTAAGAACCTTTGACTAGGTTCTTTTCTTATGTGGTAGCTAGTATAGGCTCATCACAGTATGAGGAAGGTCTC
Source organism: Haliotis rubra (assembly GCF_003918875.1). Taxonomy (NCBI): domain Eukaryota; kingdom Metazoa; phylum Mollusca; class Gastropoda; order Lepetellida; family Haliotidae; genus Haliotis; species Haliotis rubra. The sequence continues at coordinate 887,598 of NW_025767088.1, forward strand.
AATCAGTTTTTGGTGACCTTGACCTTCATTTCACCCTTAACGTTTTACCCATGTCAGCAAGATACCTAAAGAACTGGATTTTCTTCAAATATCTAACGGACACCAGGCATTATCTAGGGGAAGGTAGATAAATACCGCTCGACAAATACCCGGATTGAGGAGGCTGTCTGCACAGACCGTCAGGAACAGGTTGAGAGAGGCTGGTTTACGTGCCAGAAGACCTTATTTTGGCCCTGTGCTTCGACAACAACATCGTCGACATCGAGTTAAATGGTGCACCAACGTATAGGCCTGGAACCTACCGAATTGGCGTAGAAACTGGTTCAGTGATGAATCATGATTTCTATTGGAATGCGGGTGTACAGACTTCGACGTGAACGTTTCGCCGACGCTTGCGTTCCCCAGGTGGACAGATTCGGCTGGGGCAGTGTTATGATGTGGGGAGCGATCACCTGCCGTAGGAGAAGTGATTTGGTGATGATCCAGGGCAACCTGACAGCTCAACGGTACTGTGACGAAATCCTACGCCCACACCTCCTTCCAATCATTGATCGCCAGAGGGAGTTGTTTCAACAGGACAATGCCAGGCCCCACACAGCGCGTCACACTAGAGACTTCCTCCAGAACCACAACATCAATGTGCTCCCCTGGCCCTCAAGATCACCGGACTTAAACCCGATCGAACATCTGTGGGATGCCCTGGACAGACGGGTGCGACCAAACCCCCTCTGCTGCATTTTCATCTTAATCTGTAATAATAATAATAATAATAATAATTCATTTATATAGCACCTAGTATCTATCTGACTATAGTTGCTTACTGGACGCTGTAATCAGAATCTGATTATTATTACCCCGGATAACCCAATTAAAGACACAATACTTTTCTCCAACTGGGTACCCATTTTCTGATGGGTGAACAGAGGCAATTTTGAAGAAACTCACTTGCCTAAGGTGAGACTACATGTATCACAAATATCACGGCTTCACATATTGTGGAATTGAACCCGGCCTTTGGCGTGACGAGCTTTAACTCCAGTCATCAGGAAGTTTCACATTAGTCAGTTCACTAAACATGTCGCGAAAACCAATTATATTACAGTGTAATATTGGCAAACAATGCATGTTGCACAATGTGTACACATTATTTCTTGCAACAGTCTTGAGGTCATGTTTACAACATGCCTGCATTCGATAAGTAAATACAGATATGAAGAAAGTTAGTTATGCGAGTTAGAAACGATACAATGTTGATAATCATGACAAAGCGTTCTCGCGACACTGTTATCATGACAATCAAGCGACATGAGAAGAGTCAGTGAGCGTACAAGCATCTATGTGTCCGTCAATGATATGAGATAACTTGAATGTAATGTGCAAGTGTCAACATAGAGGCGGTCAGGTGACAAGGGCGGAATAACCAGGCTTGCATCACGCTACAATCTGGCGGATAAGGGATATCAATGCACTTTTAATATCATGTTTGGATGTCAGCCCGGGGAAATTGAAATTATGTGCTCCAGTTCATAGCCTGCTTATGTCTTTCAAATAAGGTGAAAATTCATTTACTTGCAAATAAATGCGACAAACCCCATTCCACATTCATAAGAAATTATTATTGTTATATATGGGTATTCATATAGCGCTATAGTCCATCCAATATGCATGCTCAAAGCGATTATACAATTGGGACTATATCATGAGCACATATTTGTTTCAGCAGTATTACACCTGTACGATATTGTTTGTAAATAAATCGAATCTGGACCAGACAATTCAGTGATTGTCACCATACGATACAATGACAGAGCATGTGTTTATGAATCACTATGAAATATAGGTGTTCGCGAAAAGGTAAGCATATCCTGCCCCACCGGTGGCACCCATCATAAACATATACAAAGTCTAGTAAAGTCAACGTATGGTACAAGCCAAATAGGGAATTGCACCGGACATCATTTTTGTCACTGATGCATCAAATTTCGAAATGTCCAACACATAAAACCTTTTGAAAGAGATACCTTTTAACGCTTTGGTGTTACGGCAAACAATAAACATGTTTCTGTGTGGCGTTTTTTATATACCACATATCACCCTTTGACTGCTTCGTCAGCTGCCTGACCTATATTGAGGCTTGGGATGATATCGGCCCAAGGTTGCATCAAGGATTTACTTATCTGACTGAACTCATGGTCATAAACTAGCTAGCAACACATCTCACCAGCTCACTGAATTCAAGGACATGGACTAACTAATAAACTGGCATCTTTTTGCACTGATATACGCATTATTAAATATGCTGCATCAATTATAAACGTATACCCCTGTTTAAAATGTTTAAACTCAGGGGCAAAAGAAACACCATCAAAAGTAATTATGTGTTCATTCAATATTACATCGTCATAACCCCGTACGGTGGCAAGCAACAAATCTCACGAGCGCAAAAAGCATAAAGACTGAGAAAAGCACGTGTTTCATGAATTATTGAATAAACCGAATTGTACTTCATCACTTGCCCTGGTGCCTCTGTGAACCTGTACTTCATCGCCTGCCCCGGTGGCTCAGTGAACCTGTACTTCATCATCTATACCAATGGCTGAGTTAACCTGTACTTCATCACCTGTCCCAGTGGCTTAGTGAACCTGTACTTCATCATCTATACCAATAGCTCAGTGAACCTGTACTTCATCACCTCCCCTGGTGCCTCAGTGAACCTGTACTTCATCACCTGTCCCAGTGGCTCAGTGAACCTGTACTTCATCATCTATACCAATGGCTCAGTGAACCTGTACTTCATAATCTACACCAATGGCTCAGTGAACCTGTACTTCATCATCTATACCAATGGCTCAGTGAACCTGTACTTCATCACCTGCCCTGGTGGCTCTGTGACCCTGTATTTCATCACCTGCCCTGGTGGCTCAGTGAACCTGTACTTCATCACCTGTCCAAGTGGCTCAGTGACCCTGTGCTTCATCACCTGCCCCGGTGGCTCAGTGATCCTGTACTTCATCACCTGCCCCGATGGCGCAGTCTTTCATCACCTAGCACGATGCATCAGCCGGAAAACTCTGGATTACAATATATGTGATCCTTGGTTTGACTCACACTGTGAATTTTCACTTGCGAAAAGTGTAAATGTCACGAGTAACACATCCAACCTTTAAATGGCAAGCAGAGGTCTTGACTGTTCCAGATCATGAATCAAAACGAGAAGAGTAATACTACATTGTTCCAGAGACCATATAATAATCTATTATATGGTCTCTGATTGTTCGAAGCACCTGACCAGAGATGTCAGAACTGCGCGTTATTTTACCCACACCAAGTCAATCTCTACATGATATCAAAATTCTCCCAGTGGGAATTCTGAAATAATTTCCCCCAGCAACCAAACTGGCCATAGATGACACTACTGATTGGCTCTCGGAGACCTGGTTGACTCATGGCCTAAATGGCCCAATCTTAGAACACCCCACCAAATAGGCGCACGTGATATCAAACATGTATATTTGTACCTTTTTGTTTCAGAGAACATGGTTGCCATTTCTTGACATGATGACCCGTCCCCACTCTTAACTATGACGTTAGACAGACGGACCGCTGCCATATAGGCTATTAGCTGGAATATTGCTGAGTGCAGTAAACAACAAACAACAAAAACACAATGAAGCAACGCACAACGCTCACAGTAGTCCCGCTGTTGCCATACTCATTACTCAGTACATTTGTAGTAGCACTGTTGAGGAGTTTGCACAAGTCACATGATCAAACATTGTCACATGATCACAAGTGAACTGCACCGAAAGACTGATCTGGATCTTGAACAGTTTCGTGACAGCCATGCATCTTGCAGAGTTCTTGTTATTATGTGCATGTTGCACTGTTTTGTCAGCGAAGTCAAGTCGCCCGAACATTATTTTCATCCTCGCTGACGATTACGGATTCCATGATATCGGGTATCACAAGTCGGAGATAAAAACACCAAATCTTGACAAGTTAGCAGCAGCTGGCGTGAAGCTGGAAAACTACTATGTCCAGCCTATCTGCACCCCGACACGGTCCCAGTTCATGTCAGGGAGGTACCAGGTGAGTCCGAGTCAGTCATACCCTTACTGGTTATAAAGTGTGCAGACGACAACCCAGGAACATGTGTGGAGTGGGGAGGTAGGGAGGCACCAATAAATTTGTACACATGTACGGTGTGTGTGTGTGTGTGTGTGTGTGTGCGCGTGCGCGCGCGTGCGTGCGTGCGTGTGCAGTTTTGTACATAACAATATTAAAAAGCATTTGCTGATAAATTAGGTGGGCCGGGAATTGAGTTTTGTCTGCAGGTAGGGTGTGTCACTTACTTTGTACATAAAATTTAGAGGGGTCATTCATATTGTGCATGCTTCTCCATAAAAATCATCATCAAACACACACACACACACACAACACACACACACAAAACACACACACACACAAAACACAAAACACACACACACAAAAACACACAAAAACACACACACACACACACACACACACACACACACACACACAAACACACACTAACCATAAATTATGCACAGCTTTTCAGGGCAACTTGTCGCTTGCTTCATATATGGCTTTAGCATTGCAGAAGCTTGGCAGAATGGAAAATAATGCCGTTCACGGTCTGTGAGACCTATTTATCCTCGGGGCGGTGGGGTAGCCTAGTGGTTAAAGCGTTGGTTCGTCATGCCGAAGACTCGGGTTCGAATCCCCACATGGGTACAATGTTTGAAGCCCATTTCTGGTGTCCCCCGCCGTGATGTTGCTGGAATATTGCTAAAAGCGGCGTAAAACCAAACTCAGTCAGTCAGTCAGTCAGTCATCATCACAGTTTGTATTTCTTTGTTTGAATCAGAACTGAGTGACTGACTGAAGACGTTCAGATACGAATGTCTGCATATGGATTGTTTTCATTGTCTGAACAGAATTATCAGCTGGATGTTACAAACATGCTTGTTTCAAATTAATTAGCTTCCACAATTTCACTGTACAACTCTGCATGATTTCTTGATTATTGTGTTCATATGAAATACTGAAGAGGAGAAAAGGAAACAAAAAAGAATTGGTAATTGATGTGTTTGATCAGGGAGACTATATAACGTGTTGTAGAGTAGCCCTGGTTTGATGAAGGTATCAAGGTTGTGATTTGGACCTTAAGGTTGCAGTGTTTCAGCAAATATTTTCAGGCTAATAAGATTGTTTTCATAACATTATCATTTGGGGTTCAGATCCTATTTCAGGTGTATAGTTTCTCTATATTTTGTTGGTAAAACACTGTCATGTTTATTTACATTTAACGCCGCATGCACCGAGCAATAATTAAGCTACATTATGGTGTTCTGTAAATAATCAAGTCTGGACCAGACAATCCAGTGATCAGCGTCATGAACATTGATCTCCACAACTGGGATATGCAGTCGTGTTAGTGAACCTGGCCATCTGTTTTGTCTGTTTTCAGATTCACACAGGTTTACAACACGGTATCATCTGGGACGCTCAGCCCAATGGCCTTCCTCTGGATAGTCCCACAGTAGCAGACAAGATCAAACAGGCCGGCTACTCCACCCATGCTGTCGGCAAATGGCATCTGGGCTTCTACAAGGATGCCTACCTGCCTACCAATCGGGGATTTGATTCATACTATGGTGAGGAAAGATGTCAAGTGTTTGTTTTGTTTTGTTTGTTATTTGTTTGTGGCAATCAGCAATATATCCAGCTGTATCGTGTCAGTGTGGAAATAGTCGTGTATGGACCAGACAATCCAGTGAGTGACATCATGAGCATCAACACAATATGAATGTGATGGTCTGTTAACCAAGTCAACCACCCAATCCTATTTGTCACCGGCTATGACATCAAGGTTTGCTGAAGACCCATTCTAACACAGATTTTCATGGGTCTAAATTGTAGGCGTGGCTAGTGATGATATCTGTGAAATAAATGGAAAACTGTGATTACCGCATATCATCTTGAAGCTGAAGCAATTGAAATTCATATTTGGTGTCCCGTCGTGATATTGGTAGAATATTGCCTAAAGTGGTGTAAAACCACTCACTCACTCACCAGCTCGCCCCCTCCTTCACTCACTCTTGTACATAATTTCATGTTTTAACAAATCACATGATTTTAGTATATCAATTTATTTACCAAACATCACATTTGTATTTGACTTAACCCTTTATATATCTAATATATAACAACTTGCAGGCTATCTGACAGGCAGCGAGGACTACTTCACACACAGCACTTGCGACGGCCACGATTCCAGATATAATCTTTGTGGCCTTGACCTACATAACAATACAACCCCAGTTTTCAATGAGACTGGCCACTACTCAACGCATCTGTTTACGGAGAGGGCTATCAGTGTGATCAAGGATCATGATGAGTCTAAAGTAGGTGCAAGTTCCATCGAGAATGTTTCATGTCAACATAAAAAAATGAATAATAATAATAGTCCATTTATTTTGTGCATTTATCCATGCACATTGCATGCTCAAAGCGCTCACTATCACCCCTGGTCAACGAGCACAGAACACTCCCTTTGGAGAATACAACCTGTCGCCTGTCAGGCGCTCAAGGTTCAAATTCATACTACCATCGTATCATACCAGGTACCCTTTTTCTGCTGGGTGAACAGAGGCATTGTTTTAACAAACCCACTTGCCTAAGTTGAGACTACATGTATCACATGCGTTTCGTTGTGGGGTAAGACTGAAGTCCTAGAACTCTCAGGAGTAGAACACGGTCACCCATCCAAGGACTCTCCATGCTCAGCATTGCTTAACTTCAACTGATTTGTGACCTGAGCTCTATGCACAGGACCACATCTTGAAAATAATGTCTGTGTGGTGACCTTGTCCGCCAGTTTAGGTACTGTGTCAACTTCATTGTCTTCAAATTTTATTGTATTACTTGCCTCTGACGTGTATTACTTGTGTTGAAAGGCATATACACATGGAACAAAGTATTGCAACATCCCATATTCTTCATAGTATCAATATGTTACCATTAACCATAGCAAAGGAATTTATCCCAAACCTCAGTTTAACTTACTGTCTGGATACATTGACTTTCAGCGAATAATCAAATTGCAAATCTTAATTAAAAAAGCATGAAAACCAGTAGCTTATTGAGAGAAGGACTGACTGACTGAGTTTGGTTTTACGCCGCTTTTAGCAATATTCCAGCAACATCACGGCGGGGGACACCAGAAATGGGCTTCACACATTGTACCCATGTGGGGATTCGACCCCGGGTCTTCGGCGTGACGAGCCAACGCTTTATCCACTAGGCTACCCCACCGCCCCTTGAGAGAAGGAAACATGGAAAAGGATTGACTCATTTTGTAGTCCAATGTCGTATGACGTTAACAAGTGCGCTCATTTTCAAGATTTGGATGTACAATCCTCATAAAATCACATAAGTAATAACATCCCCTGACCCTCCTGACTGATTGTATCAGATGTGGAATTTGACGTTGTGGTATTGTGTTCTATTCTTCATGGAGGGCTTGTTCTAATACAACAATATTTTGTATCTCATAATGTCCCAAACATGGGATTTAGGATCTGGACTCCTGGTGGTCCAAGGTAGAGTTGCTACCATCTCTTGACGTGAGAAATCACCAAGGACATGTGTGCGATGTGGCATAGCAAGTGTCATCCTTGGAGACTGTTTAGAGGATGGCCATCAAATGTGGTACAACAGCCATAAAACATAAATGATATTGTTATAGCACATGTTTTAAATTATTTTTTTTTAGAGTGTGACTTTGTGTATATAATATACTTGTGTACATGTGTTAACTTGGTCTTGTTGCTATTTAGCTGAAATAGACTATAGCTCATATGATGTTAAATTTGAACTCACCCACTACTTTGATAGTGGTGATTTAATTGTAGGCTCATCATGTTTTTGTTTCTTGTTTGCAGCCATTTTTCCTGTACGTCGCCTATCAGTCTACGCACGCACCTCTGCAGGTCCCAGGGAAATATTTGAATCCGTACAGCCACATCAAGGACTTGAACAGGCGCAGTTTTGCCGGTAATATGGTCACTGTTAAACCTGACATATTCAGTAGGTAGACCAGTGTATGGCCTCTTTCTCCTCACACAGAGTGACTTGGGTGCTAATCTGTTTTTACCAATATGTCTGCTATATCATGACATTTTCTAACTTTCCTTGATCGGCAGTATGCTTCACCATTAGGAAAAGAGTTGATCTGACAAAATATTGAACATTTTGCTGTAGCCCTAGGTAAGCATTGTTTGTAGGACAAACATACCTCTTATTAAAGAAAATTAGTGAAACTTGATATATAATTTAGTCAGCCAATCTTCATATGATAATAGTGAATGTTTTGAGAGTGCATCACCACTTGCACTTCCTTATGACCATAGTTGTTTGTACAGTAATTGCTCTTTAAAGATGATTGGTGTATGACGTGAAATTTGCATGTGTACGATTTTCGTTTTCAAACAAAAAAATGGCTAGGAACAAACACTAACAACTGTGTGATGCAAGACAATTGTCAAAATAATGGTCGACAGTGATTTATCGACCTTCTTGAAAACCGTCAAAATCAAGAATGACACCCCATGTGTGTTCTTATTCACATGGTCCGGCTGTCGACCAAAACAACCATACAGGGCCCAGTTCCACGAAACGATCTTGGAGCTAAAGTGATCGTAACACACATACCTCAGCATCGACTTATGATCATCATAGATATTACGATCGCATTGTGCAATGGGGCCCAGATGTTTATCGTTTACATGTTTTCAACTTCAAGGGATGGCTGCATGTATGGACGAGGGGATCGGAAACATCACTGCAGCTCTCAATGCTACTGGCCAGCTGGAGAATACCCTCATTGTCTTCTCCACAGGTAAGTAAATTCTGAGGTACTGGTAAGTTTATATTCAAACTTGGAATTTCTACTGTAATCTACGTCAGGACTTGGACTGAATGTGAACCTCTGAGTAGGTCTAGCTAAATTTCCCTCAAGTCTCATAAAACTTCTCTTCCATTCTGACTTAAGTAGGTCAGATTTAAGTAGGTCAGTAAGATTAGCTAGAAAAAGATTTTCACGGGCTATGGTTAAAGGTCACATGCAACCAAAAAATCAAACATAATTAAAACACAATTATCACTTATTCATGACACATAATATACATTGCTGATTATGAAAAAACATATAAACAAAATTATAAGCGTACAATCGCAACTCAAAAGTGCAATATTTTGTACTTGCGTTTACTTCCCCCAGAAACGAAGCAGCCGGGATACCGAACCCAGTCAGAGCGGGTGGGTGTACACTCAAGTGTAACGGCTGGTTCATTTGCCGATGCCCTCACAGCTCATTGTGTGTGTATATAAAGAGATGTTGGGTTTTGTAAATACATGCTCATTTTTTTGTGTATAACATTTTGCAATCAACAGACACCATAACATGTCATGTGTACAAGTATCACACCTGCCTGACTGTGTAATTACTTAATGTGACAGAGACCGAACTCGGGCCATAAATCAATGCGTTTTATTTATGGTGTATAGCTTGATAGGTGTTAAGTTCAAATTGCATGAGGTCAGTGATAGAAGTTGTGTATTGAATATTGTCATTAGCAGACAGGCAGGCAGACACATAGGTGTCAATAAAACAGACATTGAGTTTTGTCTGTGACAACGACATATTTATATCACAGCAGGGAGACTATATAAGGAGTAGAGCATCCCTGATCACAGTTAGAATTTCTGTCAACGCTTAATAATGACATTGCTTTTAAGTATCGAACTGAGAAAGTGACTCCGTAAGAAGAACGTGTGGTGAAATAGACAAATGAAATTATATAAACAGTTAAATCGGTAATCTACTGTCATAACATATAAAAAGCCCGCGCCTGTGAAATATCAACAAGACATTAGAAAAATAGCTCACACTGGGGGGAAATTAGTGATTCGTTTGAACTCCGATTTCGCGCGGTTGGAATTTGCATTTTTGATGATTTGTTTCGGTAAGTCCAAACCGAAAGGTATCAGAATCTGCAAAGTTGTGTTTTACGTTGCATGTGACCTTTAAGTTTGACTTTTTGTTTGTTGCTTAATGCTGCCCTCCACAATATTCCAGCTGTATGGTAGCGGTCTGTAAATAATCGAGTCAGAACAATCTAGAACCAGACAATCGAGTGATCAACACTATGAGCATAGATCTCATACAATGGGATACAATGACATGTGACAACGAAGTTAGAGAGCCTAAACCCCCTTTCCCCCAACACACCTCGATCATCACGTTAGTTTTATGACAAGCATAGGTTGTTTGTGGGTTTATTTAAGCTTGAAGACTAGAAGTTTTGTATTTGAGGAAGTGGTAGAATTATGCGAGTCTACTAATTATTCATGAGGGTTCTAACAAAGTACTTGTGTTTCAGACAATGGCGGTACGATCTACGATGGGGGAAACAACTGGCCACTGAGGGGGTGGAAGGCGTCGTTATGGGAAGGGGGGATTCCATGGAGTGGGCTTTGTGTATGGTGATATGCTGAAGAACAAAGGAACTGTCAATAATCAACTGATCCATGTCTCTGATTGGTTTCCAACATTGGTGGGTGTGGCTGGCGGGAACACCAATGGAACAAAGCCTCTGGATGGATTTGACCAATGGAAGACCATCAGGTACGCTAGTATCTATGTAGAGTTTGAAAAAAATGCGAAATATGCATACTCTAGGGCAGCACATGCAAAATATCCAAATCATCATCATCATCAACAATATCAGTGAAAATATAGCGTTGAGCTAGTCTCTCTCCAAAACCCTTGAGAATAAATTAAATACAAGACCAGCTCAAGGCTAGGATCAATTGGCAAGTCCAAATTGCCTCACAGCTCCTGAAAATACGGATTGTTCTGGGCTCCATTTGGATTTGTTTTGAAGATAAAATATTTCTTAATTTTAATATTGTCATTCAAGCAAAGGACCTATGGCTGTTTGAATGTTGAAACGTGCTGTGTGTTTGTGTGTTGTTTGATGGTTTGACTTGTTCAAATGATTTAAATTTCTGTGTTGAATTTAGACATGTTAGGGTAAATTTCCCACCTATGAAGTATGAATTTGAAACCTTTTGCTTACAGTTTATATGCTTGGAAAAATGAGGTCTCTTCAGTAGTATATGTCACAATGACAGCAATGTTTACTTGCTTACACAACAAGAGAAAGTCTTACATCAATTTGCCATTGTTCCAGTGAAGGTGGAGCCAGTCCGAGGAAGGAGCTCCTACACAACATTGACATCTTGAAACATCCCAAGGGAGCTAAGCTTTTTAACAACACCTTCGACACGCGGATCAGAGCCGCTATACGAGTCGGAGACTGGAAGCTCATCACAGGAGATCCAGGTTTGTGGACACTCACTGCTTAATACTGTAGGGTAGCTTAGTGGTTAAGGTGTTCGCTCATCACGCAAAAGATCCAGGTTCGATTCCCCACATAATCACAATGTGTGAAGCCCATTTCTACTGTCTCCTGCTGTGATATTACTGGAATACTGCTAAAAGCGGCGTGAAACTAAACTCACTCAATTAATACTGTAACATTTGTTTTATTTGGTATTACAGTTTCTCAGTAAAGTACAGATTTTAGTACTTGTTTTGTTTGACACTTGACAAAGGGGTACACATGATTTTAGTCAAGGTGCTGTAGTAAGTTAATGCTCTTTGTGAGGTAGGACACGTTTTATTACAATCTTGATTAATGAACATACTGTTTTGGGCAGTGCCACCATTTTATTTACTTTGGTTATTAATATGAATAAAGGAATCTGATTGGCCAAGAGGAATATAAGTTATAATAGCCACTGGTTGGGCTATGGTTGAGGTGTGAAATTCCAGGCTAATTTGACAAGGGTGGACGTTTGTAGACAGTTACCTCCCTTACCTCAGGAAGACAGTTCCAGCGCTTTAAAAACTGATGAAATTTAAGTTTATGTATGACTTCTGGGATGAAATGTTCCTGTACTTAAGAAAATAACTAACAAAGGTTCACTATAAGCATTTATACTCTTAACAAGTAGCATCAATGTAAAGTATGCCAGTAGAGTGATCTCCCTTGGCTCCTGTGTAATGGCTACCATGCTCGTAGTTCGAATAAAGGACCTTTTAAACAGAAGTCCTTGTTTCATTGCAAGTTTTAAGACAACTTCCATGTCTTTGCTCACACCGTCTCCTCCACCCTCAGGAAACGGCAGCTGGATTCCACCGCCACATCTCAGTAAGGAGGCGGTTGTGGACAAGGATGATAAGGCGAAGAATCTTTGGCTGTTTGACATCGCAAATGACCCAAATGAACACAATGACTTGTCAGCATCACAACCAGACATTGTTAAGAAGCTTCTGGACCGACTAGAGTACTACCAGAAAACAGCAGTACCCCCCAGGTACCCTGATCCTGACCCCAAATGTGACCCCAAACTACATGGAGGAGTGTGGGGGCCGTGGGAGTAAACAGAACTAACTCTACAGTCATTGTTTTAAGTAGAACAGGTTGTCTCTGAATTGTGTTAACATCCCAGTATAAACTGGTTTTGATTAACTAATAACATGAAATCCTCAGTGAAACGCTGATCATACTCAAAACATCAGAACAAATCTGTGCTGTTTTTGCACAATTTACGTCCCAAAAATTAAAAATGTTATAGAACAAACTCTCATTAATATATTGATGCAGTTCACTATTTGTTACGAGGGAGGAATGCAGAGAAAGGGACAACCAGGTGTTCAGACAATGCTGTAGACATAGTTCACTAAATTCTCCCTAGTCAATAGATAGGATTGTTGAAGTCAATCAATAATGCTTGTTTTATTAACCTACACGAGTTTATGATATATCGTATTGGAAATGGATTGTTAACATAAAAAACAGTTTGTTCTTAGAGAACCATCTGTTGTTGGATAGTCTCAGTGAGTGAGTGTTGTTTTACGCGGCTTTTAGAACTATTCCAGCAATATCACGGTGGGGGACACCACAAATAGGCTTCACACATTGTGCCCATGTGGGGAATCGAACCTAAATCTTCGGCGTGACAAGTAAACGCATTAACCACTAGGCTAGTCTCAGACATGATAATTGATAGTCTCAGACATGATAGTTCATGAAGTCTTCTTTCTGGTGATAGCACTAATCAGTTATTCAGGAGCTGATAAAATATCTTGTCATTAGTTATCAACAGTATTTATGTGGACCATACTTTAATCATATTTTACTTACGGTAATGCTCTCTAGTCATTAGTGTCACAAAACTAGATGCAATGGTTACAATATTTTTATACCAAAACACACTTAACTAATAATGCATGTGTATAATGTCTATGGGTTAAATTATTCTTTATTTGGGTTATAAACCAAATAATCATACCTTTATACCTTGCATGACCATTGTTTATTTTTGATATATTTGAAATTGTACCTATAGCATGTGTTTTATTACATTAAATTGATAATAATTGTAGTACGTCAACAAGGGCTCTAGTCAATTAAGAGTTGTCTCCCTCTCTCTGTCTTTTGTGGGTGTTCATTTATTTTACCGCTGAGTTATCTCCCTTTGTACACCGTAAAACGAAATGAGTTTCTACCGCTTCCAATATGCAAGGTCTAATCAACGTTTTTCCTTATGCGTTCATGGCCCCACCCTATGTTTTTACCACACTCTGTACAAACAATTCCTGGTACATTGCAAACTTTGCTGTAAACAAACTGTCAACATTTATGGATTAAAAGATTGGAAGCTTCGGGTTTGTTTTGAACTGTTGGAACTGTTTCCTGGTTATACAACCTGTCCTCGAACAGAACAGCATGACCTATATCTATTTTTGATATATTTGAAACTGTACATGACAGTACATCAACAGAAATGTCAAGATGTATATCTACCTGTTTATAATTTGTTTTTAAGAAGCCATGGTACAGGTTTACGCAGTGCTGTGATGTGCCTTACTTAGATGTAAGTGCTGACACAAAGTTACTTTCTTTACAGTGCCAAAATGATCTTATCTTGAGCGTTTTACTGCTACATGTACAACCACTAAATATGGCATGTTCAATGTATTGACAATAAATAACTACTGATAATTACTACGGAGTGAACTGTATTGCATAGATTGCTTCTCATGATATTATGAGTCAAATTTCCCTTGGGTAATGTTACCAAATAAAAAAGAAATGTGCCAAAAGAAATATCCTCATAAAGAACATTGTTGCACATTGATTCCATTGTAAATGTATATCAGCTGGTAATGTGTTATGACAGGTATACTTCCTGTCTGACCGTGTGTTACTGTGTATATTTCCTGGTGCATGTATATTACACATGTATAATTCTGATGTGTAGACAGCTGTGTATCATGAGCAACCTCAGCCAACAGTCTGCTAGTCACATACCCTTATATGGCCATGCATTTGTACTCTAGTGTAAATAAATATAAAAGACAATAAATATGAGTAAACCAAGTTGGTGTTAATTTCAATTTGCAGGACAAGTGTGACATTTGATGACATTTGATGTTTGTTGTTTAACACCGTACTCAGTAATAGTTATATGGCTGAAGTCTTTAAATGATCAACTCTGGAAAAGACATTCCAGTGATCAACATCATGAGCATTGACCTGTGCAACTGGGATACGATGACATGTGTCAACCAGGTAAGGGGGCCTGACCACCAGAGCCCGTTAATTGACAGTGGATCAACAGAAATGTCAAGATGTATATCAATTTGTTTATAAATTGTTTTTAAAAAATCTGGGTGCAGGTTGAAGCAGTGCTGTGATGTTTCTTACTTAGATTTACATGCTGACTCAAAGTTATTTTACTTACAGTGCCAAAACGATCTAATCTTGAGCATTTTACTGAAACTTGTACAACCACTACAAATGACGTGTTCAATGTATTGACAATAAATATGACTAAACCAATTTGGTGTTCATGTCAATTTACAGGACAAGCGTGACATTTAATGACTCCACAATAGATTGTTATCGCCCGCCGCGCGTTTAGCGCGAAGAGGGGGGTATAATATTAGGCTCACTCCGGACGTACGTGCGTTCGTACGAATTGGAATATCTTAAGAACCTTTGACTAGATTCTTTTCTTATTTGGTACCTAGGTTCATCACAGTATGTGGAAGGTCTCAATCAGTTTTGGTGACCTTGACCATCCTTCATTTTACCCTTAACGTTTTACCCATGTCAGCAAGATACCTCAAGAACCATTCACTGGATTTTCTTCAAATATTTGACGGACACCAGGCATTATGTAGGGAAGGTAGATAAATACCGCTCGACAAATACCCGGATTGAGGAGGCTTTCTGCACAGACCGTCAGGAACAGGTTGAGAGAGGCTGGTTTACGTGCCAGAAGACCTTATTTTGGCCCTGTGCTTCGACAACAACATCGTCGACATCGAGTTCAATGGTGCACCAACGTTCAGGCCTGGAACCTACCGAATTGGCGTAAAATCTGGTTCAGTGATGAATCATGATTTCTATTGGAACGATGCGATGGAAGAATGCGGGTGTACAGACGTCGACGTGAACGTTTCGCCGACGCTTGCGTTCCCCAGGTGGACAGATTCGGCTGGGGAAGTGTTATGATGTGGGGAGCGATCACCTGCCGTAGGTGATTTGGTGATGATCCAGGGCAACCTGACAGCTCAACGGTACTGTGACGAAATCCTACGCCCACACCTCCTTCCAATCATTGATCGCCAGAGGGAGTTGTTTCAACAGGACAATGCCAGGCCCCACACAGCACGTCACACTGGAGACTTCCTCCAGAACCACAACATCAATGTGCTCCCCTGGCCCTCAAGATCACCGGACTTAAACCCAATCGAACATCTGAGGGATTACCTGGACAGACGGGTGCGACGCCGTAACCCTCAGCCCCAGACACTTCAGCAACTCGCACAGGCACTACAGGCAGAGTGGGCTATGATTGGGCAACACGAGATTCTGAGACTTATTCGTTCGATGCCGAAGCGATGCCGTGCAGTTCTGGATGCCCACGGTGGTCACACGAGGTATTGACTACATCGCCACAACACGTCTCCATGTGAAACTCAAACTGACTTTCCTCGAGTTGGTGCCAAAGACGGATAAGTCTGCATTCCCAGTGTGCAATTTCGCTATATTTCATTGACTCATAAAGCCTACAAGATGTTTCAAAATAAACATAAAAATACAGTTGAAATTCCTATATGCGTTTCTTTTTGGGGAGAGTATGTTTATTATTGGATGATCCTCTGGTGATGCATGTCAAGACTCATGATGAAAGCAAGGAATTCCACAGCTATTTTAAGCGTGCCAAGGTTGTTGGAAAGAATCTGAAATTTGAGGTTGTATTTGTTGATGGCGAGGTACTGCTGAACGGTACAGCGATGGGGGTAAACCAGGTGAAGTCCTTCGGCCGGTCATTTGTGGAGAAGCTATCTGAGAAACCACTGCATCGTGTGTACATGTCGTGTGCTGGTCTTAAGTGTGAAACTGAGGGCTTTCTTTTTGCTGCTCAGGACCAGTCACTTCCCCACTCGCAATCGCCAAAATGTAATTCTAAAAGAAAATATTTGCAGGAAATGTCGATTGTACAATGTCCAACACCTTGTCAGTGGATGCCCTTGCTTTGCACAAACAGCATATCTTAAAAGACAAGATGGCATGGCTCGTTGCTTCTACTATCGTCTTCGCCATGCCCGTGGCTTTGACTCAGAGGTCCATCCATGGTACGACCCTGAACATGTCCAGGGCGTCATGGAAAATGATGCTTTCAAACTTCTGTGGAATAGGCCTATATATTTACAAGAATTCCAGCCAACAAACCTGATCTTGTCCCCTTTTGATAAAGTCATTGAATTTTCTGTCCCTTTTGACAGCAATGTGATTGGCAAGATTCAGGAAAAGCATGCTAAACATGCGTACCTCGCCTTTGAAATGTCTTATTTGCATCCCAAGTACACTGTCGTCAGGCTACCCATTGTTCTCGGTGCCCTTGGTTTGGTATCTCCTGAACTCTTGGCGCAGATCAGGAGTGTGCCCGGGTTCTCCACAGCCCTTCTGACACTCTGGTCAATGCAGAACTAGGGTTGAACTAGGCAGTGTTTCCTGGGAGAAGTTCCATTAGCTGTCTGGGCTGCGTGTAAAGGGGGGCAAGGGCCTTGAGCTGATGATGAGCCTTACCAGCCGGACTGTGCCAGGATCACCCAAACCCTCTCTGCTGTATTTTCATCTTAATCTGTAAAAATAATAATAATTATAATTCATTTATATAGCGCCTAGTATCTATCTGACTATAGTTGCTTACTGGACGCTGTAATCAGAATCTGATTATTATTACCCCGGATAACCCAATTAAAGACACAATACTTTTATCCCACTGGGTACCCATTTTCTGATGGGTGAACAGAGGCAATTTTGAAGAAACTCACTTGCCTAAGGTGAGACTACATGTATCACAAATATCACGGCTTCACATATTGTGGAATTGAACCCGGCCTTTGGCGTGACGAGCTTTAACTCCAGTCATCAGGAAGTTTCACATTAGTCAGTTCACTAAACATGTCGCGAAAACCCATTATATTACAGCGTAATACTGGCAAACAATGCATGTTGCACAATTTGTACACATTATTTCTTGCAACAGTCTTGAGGTCATGTATACAACATGCCTGCATTCGATAAGTAAATACAGATATGAAGAAAGTTAGTGTTAATGCAGAACACAAAAACTGATACTCGCATCAACAGGGTTTAATGTATTAATATTTGAGAAATTACAGTTCATAATAAGTGGCTGCTGCTGAGGATTTGATGAATATTATTGCGTTCACTTGAAGAGTAAAGTTGCTGATGAGCTGATGAGGTTCAGAAAACTACAACAAACAATAGCTTTCGATGAAATTCACAAAATGTCAAATTTCAGAGCACATAACATTCAATGTTTCATTCGAATTATATGTGAATACATTGAAATTGCCAAAGTAACAACTACAAATTTACAAATAATTGTGTGAAATATATTAACAATTTTTGAACAAAAAAGTAACATTTTGGCATATATACAGTTTCATTGTAATTTAGAGATAGTACAACCTAGCAATGAAAGGGTAAAGTACTCACATATGTGTCTTTACATAGTTCAGCTTACAGTCAGCTGGGTGACAACCAGGCAGCATGGAGGTCCAATACACACTGGCAAGCATGTGCTCCAAAATGCATGAGCTTTGGAGAGGTCATGATGTGACCTGTGAGCTTTGACATCACACATGAAGGTTAAGGCCACAGGGTAATGGAAATTTACTGGGCCACATTGTTTACACTTTTGACTGATAAGGATTTAAATGGAAGTGAACTTTAGATTTTAATTAAGTGTTTTAATTATTGGACCACCATGGATAAAATACTTAAAACAACTCGTCACAACTTAGTAAACAATTTCATTTGAAAGAATTTGTACATTGAAATGTATGTAAAGAATTCTTGCATTTACAGTTAGTTATGCGAGTTAGAAACGATACAATGTTGATAATCATGACAAAGCGTTCTCTGTTATCATGACAATCAAGCGACATGCTGAGTCAGTGAGCGTACAAGCATCTATTTGTCCGTCAATGATATGAGATAACTTGCATGTAATGTGCAAGTGTCAACATAGAGGCGGTCAGATGACAAGGGCGGAATAACCAGGCTTGCATCACACTACAATCTGGCTGATAAGGGATATCAATGCACTTTTAATATCATGTTTGGATGTCAGCCCGGGAAATTGAAATTATGTGCTCCAGTTCATAGCCTGCTTATGTCTTTTCAAATAAGGTGAAAATTCATTTACTTGCAAATAAATGTGACAAAACCCATTCCACATTCATAAGAAATTATTATTGTTATATATGGGTATTCATATAGCGCTATAGTCCATCCAATATGCATGCTCAAAGCGATTATACAATTGGGACCATATCACGAACATTTGTTTCAGCAGTATTACACCTGTACGATATTGTTTGTAAATAAATCGAGTGTGGACCAGACAATTCAGTGATTGTCACCATGCAATACGATGACAGAGCGTGTGTTTATGAATCACTATGAAATAAAGGTGCTCGCGAAAAGGTTAAGCGTATCCTGCCCCACCGGTGGCACCCGTCATAAACATATACAAAGTCTAGTCAACTATTAGCATGAAATAATTTGGCAACGTATGGTTCAAGTCAAATAGGCAATTGTATCGGACATCATTTTTGTCACTGATGCATCAAATTTCGAAATGTCCAACACATAAAACTCTTTAAAAGAGATACCTTTTAATGCTTGGTGTTACGGAAAACAATAAACATGTTTCTGTGTGGCGTTTTTTCATATACCATATATCACCCTTTGACTGCTTCGTCAGCTGCCTGACCTATATTGAGGCTTGGGATGATATCGGCCCAAGGTCGCATCAAGGACTTACTTATCTGACTGAACTCATGGTCATAAACTAGCTAGCAACACATCTCACCAGCTCACTGAATTCAAGGACATGGACTAACTAATACACTGGCATCTTTTTGCACTGATTTTGCATTATTAAATATGCTGCATCAATTATAAACGTATACCCCTGTTTAAAATGTGCTCGTCGAACACCAGTATAAATTCAGGGGCCAAAGAAACACCATCAAAAGTAATTATGTGTTCATTCAATATTACATCGTCATAAGCCCATACAGTAGCAAGCAACAAATCTCACGAGCGCAAAAAGCATAACGACTGAGAAAAGCACGTGTTTCATGTAATTATTGAATAAACTGAATTGTACCTCATCACCTGCCCTGGTGCCTCAGTGAACCTGTACTTCATTACCTGCCGCGGTGGCTCAGTGAACCTGTACTTTCATCACCCTGTTAACCGGCGGTGGCTCAGTGAACCTGTACTTCATCACCTGCCGCGGTGGCTCAGTGAACCTGTACTTCATCACCTGCCATGGTGGCTCAGTGAACCTGTACTTCATCACCTGCCGCGGTGCCTCAGTGAACCTGTACTTCATCACCTGCCCCGGTGGCTCAGTGAACCTGTACTTCATCACCTGCCCCGGTGGCTCAGTGATCCTGTACTTCATCACCTGCTGCAGTGGCTCAGTGACCCTGTACTTTATCACCTGCTCCGATGGCGCAGTCTTTCACCACCTAACACGATGCATCAGCCGGAAAACTCTGGATTACAATATATGTGATCCTTGGTTTTACTCACACTGTGAATTTTCACTTGAGAAAAGTGTAAATGTCATGAGTAGCACACCCAACCTTTAAATGGCAAGCAGAGGGCTTGACTGTTCCAGATCATGAATCAAAACGAGAAGAGTAATACTACATTGTTCGAAGCACCTGACCAGAGATGTCAGAACTGCGCGTTATTTTACCCACACCAAGTCAATCTCTACATGATATCAAAATTCTCCCAGTGGGAATTCTGAAATGATTTCCCCCAGCAACCAAACTGGCCATAGATGACACAACTGATTGGCTCTCGGAGACCTGGTTGACTCATGGCCTAAATGGCCCAAACTTAGGACACCCCACCAAATAAGCGCACGTGATATCAAACATGTATATTTGTACCTCTTTGTTTCAGAGAACATGGTTGCCATTTCTTGACATGACGACCCGTCCCCACTCTTAACTATGACGTTAGACAGACGGACCGCTGTCATATAGGCTATTAGCTGGAATATTGCTGAGTGCATTAAACAACAAACAAACAAAAACACAATGAAGCAACGCACAACGCTCACGGTAGTCCCGTGGTTGTCATACTCATTACTCAGTACATTTGTAGTCGCACTGTTGAGGAGTTTGTATAAGTCACATGATCCAACATTGTCACATGATCACAAGTGAACTGCATCGAAAGACTGATCTCGTTGAATGTAGGCGTTCGACACATCTGGATCTTGAACAGTTTCGTGACAGCCATGCATCTTGCAGAGTTCTTGTTATTATGTGCATGTTGCACTGTTTTGTCAGCGAAGTCAAGTCGCCCGAACATTATTTTCATCCTCGCTGACAATTACGGATTCCGTGATATCGGGTATCACAAGTCGGAGATAAAAAACACCAAATCTTGACAAGTTAGCCGCGGCTGGCGTGAAGCTGGAAAACTACTATGTCCAGCCTATCTGTACCCCGACACGGTCCCAGTTCATGTCAGGGAGGTACCAGGTGAGTCAGAGTCAGTCATACCCTTACTGGTTATAAAGTGTGCAGACGACAACCCAGAAATATGTCTGGAGTGGGGAGATAGGGGGTCACCAATAATTTTGAACACATGTACGGTGTGCGTGCGTGCGTGCGTGCGTGCGTGCGTGCGTGCGTGTGTGTGTGCAATTTTGTACATAACAATATTAAAAAACATTTGCTGATAAATTAGGTGGGCCGGGAATTGAGTTCTGTATGCAGTTAGGGTGTGTCACTTACTTTGTACATAAAATTTAGAGGGGTCATTCATATTGTGCATGCTTCTCCATAAAAATCATCATCACTCTCTCACTCACTCTCACACTCACTCTCTCTCTCTCTCACTCACTCACACACACACACTCTCTCTCTCTCACTCACTCCTCACACACACACACACACACACACACACACACACATAAATTATGCACAACTTTTCAGGGAAAATTGTTGCTTGCTTCATTTATGGCTTTAGCATTGCAGAAGCTTGGCAGAATAGAAAATAATGCGGTTCAGGGTCTGTGAGACCTATTTATCCTCATGATCACAGTTTGTATTTCTTTTTGTTTGAATCAGAACTGAGTGACTGGCTGAAGACGTTCAGACACGAATGTCTGCATATGGATTGTTTTCATTTTCTGAACAGAATTATTAGCTGGATGTTACAAACGTACATGTTTCAAATTAATTAGCTGTACAGCTCGCTTTCGGGGAGTGCAGTGGATTTAATCTGCATGATTTCTTGATTGTTGTGTTCATATGAAATACTGGAGAGGAGAAAAGGAAACAAACAAGGATTGGTACTTGATGTGTTTGACCAGGGAGATTATATAACGTGTTGTAGAGTAGCCCTGGTTTGATGAAGGTATCAAGGTTGTGATTTGGACCTTAAGGTTGCAGTGTTTCAGCAAATATTTTCAGGCTAGTAAGATTGTTTTGATAACATTATCATTTGGGGTTCAGATCCTATTTCAGGTGTATAGTTTCTCTATATTTTGTTGGTAAAACACTGTGATGTTTATTTCTTATTTAACACCGCATGCACCGAGCAATAATTAAGCTATATTAAGGTGTTCTGTAACTAATAAAGCCTGGACCAGACAATCCAGTGATCAACGTCATGAACATTGATCTACACAACTGGGATATGCAGTCGTGTTAGTGAGCCTGGTCATCTGTTTTGTCTGTTTTCAGATTCACACTGGTTTACAACACGGCATCATCTGGGGCTCTCAGCCCAATGGCCTTCCTCTGGACAGCCCCACAGTAGCAGACAAGATCAAACAGGCCGGCTACTCCACCCACGCTGTCGGCAAATGGCATCTGGGTTTCTACAAGGATGACTACCTGCCTACCAATCGGGGATTTGATTCATACTATGGTAAGGAAAGATGTCAACTGTTTGTTTTGTTTTGTTTGTTATTTGTTTGTGGCAATCAGCAATATATCCAGCTGTATCGTGTCAGTGTGGAAATAGTCGTGTGTGGACCAGACAACCCTGTGATTGACATCATGAGCATCAACACAATATGAATGTGATGGCCTGTTAACCAAGTCAACCACCCAATCCTATTTGTCACCGGCTATGACAAGCAAGGTTTGCTGAAGACCCATTCTAACACAGCTTTTTAAATTACAGGCTACCTGACAGGCAGCGAGGACTACTTCACACACAAACGTTGCGACAACCACGATTCCAGATACATGTTTTGTGGCCTTGACTTACGTAACAATACAAACCCAGTTTTCAATGAGACCGGCCACTATTCAACGTATCTGTTTACGGAGAGGGCTATCAGTGTGATCAGGGATCACGATGAGTCCAAAGTAGGTGCAAGTTCCATCGAGAATGTTTCATGTCAACATAATAATGATAATAGTCAATCTATATTGTGCATTTATCCATGCACATTGCATGCTCAAAGCGCTGACATATTACACCTGGTTAACGAGTACAGAACACTCCATGTGCAGAACACAACCGGTCGCCTGTCAGGTGCTCGAGGTTCAAATTCAAACTACCATATTATCATACTAGGTACCCATTTTGTGCTGGGTACCTAAGGTGAGACCACATGTATCACATGCGTTTCGTTGTGGGGTAAGACTGAAGTCCTAGAACTCCCAGGAGTCGAGCTGCCAAACACGGTCACCCATCCAAGGACTCTCCGTGCTCAGCGTTGCTTAACTTCAGCTGATTTGTGACCTGAGCTCTATGCACATGACCTCATTTTGAAAATAATGCAATAATGTCTGTGTGGTATATTGACGTATATTACTTGTGTTGAAAGGCATATACACATGGAACAAAGTATTGCAGCATCCCATATTCTTCATAGTATCAATATGTTACCATTAACCACAGCAAAGGAATTTATCCAAACCTCAGTTTAACTTACTGTCTGGATATATTGACTTTCAGAGAATAATTGAATGGCAAATCTTAATTAAAAAAGCATGAAAAACTGTAGCTTATTGAGAGAAGGAAATATGGAAAAGGATTGACTCATTTTGTAGTGCAATGTCGTATGAAGTTAACAAGTGCGCTCATTTTCAAGATTTGGATATACAATCCTCAAAAAATCAAATAAGTAATAACATCCCTGACCCTCCTGACTGATTGTATCAGATGTTGAATTTAACGTTGTGGTATTGTGTTCTATTCTTCATGGAGGGCTTGTTCTAATACATCAATATTTTGTATCTCATAATGTCCCAAACATGGGATTTAGGATCTGGACTCCTGGTGGTCCAAGGTTGAGTTGCTTCCATCTCTTGACGTGAGAAATCACCAAGGACATGTGTGCGATGTGGCATAGAAGTGTCATCCTTGGAGACTGTTTAGAGGATGGCCATCAAATGTGGTACAACAACCAAAAACATAAATGATATTGTTATAGCACATGTTTTAAATTATTTTTTTTTAGTGTGTGACTTTGTGTATATAATATACTTGTGTACATGTGTTAACTTGGTCTTGTTGCTATATAGCTGAAATAGGCTTATAGCTCAGGTGATGTTAAATTTGAACTCACCCACTACTATGATAGTGGTAATTTTCTTGTAGGCTCATCATGTTTTTGTTTCTTGTTTGCAGCCATTTTTCCTGTACCTCGCCTATCAGTCTACGCACTCACCTCTGCAGGTCCCAGGGAAATATTTGAATCCGTACAGCCACATCAAAGACTTGAACAGGCGCAGTTTTGCCGGTAATATGGTCACTGTTAAACCTGACATATTCAGTAGGTAGTCCAGTGTATGGCCTCTTTCTCCTCACACAGAGTGACTTGGGTTCTAATCTGTTTTTACCAATATGTCTGCTATATCATGACTTGTCATTTTCTAACTTTCCTTGATCGGCAGTATGCTTCACCATTAGGAAAAGAGTTGATCTGACAAAATATTGAAAATTTTGCTGTTGCCCTAGGTAAGCATTGTTTTTCGGACAAACTTACCTCTTATTAATTTTTTTTAGTGAAACTTCATTTATAATTTAGTCAGCCAATCTTCATATGATAATATTGAATGTTTGAAGGTGCATCACCACTTGCACTTCCTTATGCCCATAGTTGTTTGTACAGTAATCGCTCTTGAAAGATCATTGATGTATGACGCGAAATTTGCATGTGTACGATTGTCGTTTTCAAACAATAAAATGGCTAGGAACAAACACTAACAACTGTGTGATGCAAGATGATTGTCAAAATTAATGGTTTACAGTGATTTATCAACCTTTTTGAAAACCGTCAAAATCAAGAACGACACCCCATGCACGTGTATGGGGCGATTGCGTTGTGCACGTGCATCCCAATTGCGTAGATCTAGGCTCATGCTGTTGATCACTGGACTGTCTGGTCCAGACTCGATTATTTACAGACCGCCGCCATATAGCTGGAATATTGCTGAGTGCGGCGTAAAACTAAACTCACTCACTCACCAACAATGTGAGGTGTTGATAAATCAGTTGTGTTCTTATTCACATGGTCAGGCTGTCGACAAAAACAACCATACAGGGCCCAGTTCCACGAAACGATCTTGGAGCTAAAGTGATTATAACACACATACCTCAGCATCGACTTATGATCATCATAGCTATTACGATCACATTGTGCAATGGGGCCCGGATGTTTATCGTTTACATGTTTTCAACTTCAAGGGATGACTGCATGTATGGACGAGGGGATCGGAAACATCACTGCAGCTCTCAGTGCTACTGGCCAGCTTGAGAATACTCTCATTGTCTTTTCCACAGGTAAGTAATATTTTATTAGAGTTGAATCACAGACAGTGATGACTGTCACACCTTAGTTAATAAATGATGGATGGTCTCTGTAGAAATTAACCAATAAATTATATGAATTTCAGGAATTTTACAGTTCAGACTGACTGACTGAGTTTGGTTTTACGCTGCTTTTAGCAATATTCCAGCAACATCACGGCGGTGGACACCAGAAATGGGCTTCACACATTGTACCTATGTGGGGATTCGAACCCGGGTCATCGGCGTGGCGAGTCAGCGCTTTAACCATTAGGCTACCCCAGCGCCCCAGTTCAGATACTTGGTAACGTGTAAATGATACACTGACTGCATGTACATATCTGTATTACAACTGTGCTACGTCGTACAACATCTACATGGGAGAGTGGCAGGTGCCTCATGTAGGGCAGTGCATGTTTAAGTGTATTATGGACAACTGGTGTGAATGCAGGTTTTCAGTGAAATATCATGGATTTACATAGAACCCAAACAAAGTGTCTTCAGCATGCAAATTGGTAAAAACATTGGCATTGTTCATAATTTGATTTTCTTTCTTTTTGGTAAATTCTGAGGTAGTTGGAATTTCATATTCAAACTTAGAAATTTCTACTGTAATTTACGTCAGGACTGTTGTTTAATGCTGCCCTCCACAATATTCCAGCTGTATGGTAGCGGTCTGTAAATAATCGAGTCAGAACAATCTAGAACCAGACAATCTAGTGATCAAAACTATGAGCATCGATCTCATACAATGGGATACAATGACATGTGACAACGAAGTTAGAGAGCCTAAACCCCCTTTCCCCCAACACACCTCGATCATCACGTTAGTTTTATGACAAGCATAGGTTTTTTGTGGGTTTCTTTAAGCTTGAAAACTAGAAGTTTTGTATTTGAGGATGTGGTAGAATTATGCGAGTCTACTAATTATTCATGACTGTCCTGACAAAGTACTTGTGTTTCAGACAATGGCGGTACGATCTACGCTGGGGGGAAACAACTGGCCACTGAGGGGGTGGAAGGGGTCGTTATGGGAAGGGGGATTCCATGGTGTGGGCTTTGTGTATGGTGATATGCTGAAGAACAAAGGAACTGTCAATAATCAACTGATCCATGTCTCTGATTGGTTTCCAACATTGGTGGGTGTGGCTGGCGGGAACACCAATGGAACAAAGCCTCTGGATGGATTTGACCAATGGAAGACCATCAGGTATGCTAGTATATATGTAGAGTTTGAAAATTATGCGCAGTATGCATACTGTAGGGAAGCCCATGCAAAATATCCAAATCATCATCATCATCATCAACAACAATATCAGTGAAAATATAGCGTTGAGCTAGTCTCTCTCCAAAACCCTTGAGAATAAATTTAATACAAGACCAGCTCAAGGCTAGGATCAAATGGCAAGTCCAAATTGCCTCACAGCTCCTGAAAATACGGATTGTTCTGGGCTCCATTTGGATTTGTTTTGAAGATAAAATATTTCTTAATTTTAATATTGTCATTCAAGCAAGGGACCTATGGCTGTTTGAATGTTGAGACGTGCTGTGTGTTTGTGTGTTGTTTGATGGTGGTATCAAATATAACTTGTTCAAATGATTTACATTTCTGTGTTGAATGTAGACATGTTAGGGTAAATTTCCCACCTAGGAAGTATGAATTTGAAACCTTTTGCTTACAATTTATATGCTTGGAAAAAGGAGGTCTCTTCAGTAGTATATGTCACAATGACAGCAATGTTTACTTGCTTACACAACAAGGGAAAGTCTTACATCAATTTGCCATTGTTCCAGTGAAGGTGGAGCCAGTCCGAGGAAGGAGCTCCTACACAACATTGACATCTTGAAACATCCCAAGGGAGCTAAGCTTTTTAACAACACCTTCGACACGCGGATCAGAGCCGCTATACGAGTCGGGGACTGGAAGCTCATCACAGGAGATCCAGGTTTGTGGACTCTCACTGCTTAATACTGTAGGGTAGCTTAGTGGTTAAGGTGTTTGCTCATCACGCCAAAGATCCAGGTTCGATTCCCCACATAATCACAATGTGTGAAGCCCATTTCTACTGTCTCCTGCTGTGATATTACTGGAATACTGCTAAAAGCGGCGTGAAACTAAACTCACTCAATTAATACTGTAACATTTGTTTTATTTGGTATTACAGTTTCTCAGTAAAGTACAGATTTTAGTACTTGTTTTGTTTGAGACTTGACAAAGGGGTACTGACAAAGGGTGCTGTAGTAAGTTAATGCTCTTTGTGAGTAGGACACGTTTTATTACAATCTTGATTAATGAACATACTGTTTTGGGCAGTGCCACCATTTTATTTACTTTGGTTATTAATATGAATAAAGGAATCTGATTGGCCAAGAGGGATATAAGTTATAATAGCCACTGGTTGGGCTATGATTGAGGTGTGAAATTCCAGGCTAGTTTGACAAGGGTGGACGTTTGTAGACAGTTACCTCCCTTACCTCAGGAAGACAGTTCCAGCGCTTTAAAAACTGATGAAATAAAAGTTTATGTATGACTTCTGGGATGAAATGTTCCTGTACTTAAGATAATAACTAACAAAGGTTCACTATAAGCATTTATACTCTTAACAAGTAGCATCAATGTAAATTATGCCAGTAGAGTGATCTCCCTTGGCTCCTGTGTAATGGCTACCATGCTCGTAGATCGAATAAAGGACCTTTTAAACAGAAGTCCTTGTTTCACTGCAAGTTTTAAGACAACTTCCATGTCTTTGCTCACACCGTCTCCTCCACCCTCAGGAAACGGCAGCTGGATTCCGCCGCCACATCTCAGTAAGGAGGCGGTTGTGGACAAGGATGATCAGGCGAAGAATCTTTGGTTGTTTGACATCGCAAAGGACCCAAATGAACACAATGACTTGTCAGCATCACAACCAGACATTGTTAAGAAGCTTCTGGACCGACTAGAGTACTACCAGAAAACAGCAGTACCCCCCAGGTACCCTGATCCTGACCCCAAGTGTGACCCCAAACTACATGGAGGAGTGTGGGGGCCGTGGGAGTAAACAGAACTAACTCTACAGTCATTGTTTTAAGTAGAACAGGTTGGCCCTGAATTGTGTTAACATCCCAGTATAAAATGTTTTTGATTAACTAATAAACATAAAATGCTCAGTGAAACGCTGATCATAGTCAAAACATCAGACCAACTCTGTGATGTTTTTGCAGAATTTACCTCAAATTTTTTTTTAAAAGTTATAGAACAAACACTCATTAAAATATTGACGCAATTCACTATTTGGTACGAGGGAGGAGTGCAGAGAAAAGGACAACCAGGTGTTCAGACAATGCTGTAGACATATTTCACTTAATTCTCCCTAGTCAATAGATAGGATTGTTGAAGTCAATCAATAATGCTTGTTTTATCAACCTACACCAGTTTATGATATATCGTATTGGAAATGGATTGTTAACATAAAAAACAGTTTGTTTTTAGAGAACCATCTGTCGTTGGATAGTCTCAGTGAGTGAGTGAGTGTTGTTTTACGCGGCTTTTAGCACTATTCCAGCAATATCACGGTGGGGGACACCACAAATAGGCTTCACACATTGTGCCCATGTGGGGAATCCAACCTAAATCTTCGGCGTGACAAGTAAACGCATTAACCACTAGGCTAGTCTCAGACATGATAATGGATAGTCTCAGACATGATAGTTCATGAAGTCTTCTTTCTGGTGATAGCACAAATTTGTTATTCAGGAACTGATAAAATATCTTGTCATTAGTTATCAACAGTATTTATGTGGACCATACTTTAATCATATTTTACTTACGGTAATGCTCTCTAGTCATTAGTGTCACAAAACTAGATGCAATGGTGACACAATATATTTTATACCAAAACACACTTAACTAATAATGCATGTGTATAATTATGGATTAAATTATTCTTTATTTGGGTTATAAACCAAATAATCATACCTTTATACCTTGCATGACCATTGTTTATTTTTGATATATTTGAAATTGTACCTATAGCATGTGTTTTATTACATTAAATTGATAATAATTGTAGTACGTCAACAAGGGCTCTAGTCAATTAAGAGTTGTCTCCCTCTCTCTGTCTTTTGTGGGTGTTCATTTATTTTACCGCTGAGTTATCTCCCTTTGTACACCGTAAAACGAAATGAGTTTCTACCGCTTCCAATATGCAAGGTCTAATCAATGTTTTTCCTTATGCGTTCATGGCCCCACCCTATGTTTTTACCACACTCTGTACAAACAATTCCTGGTACATTGCAAACTTTGCTGTAAACAAACTGTCAACATTTATGGATTAAAAGATTGGAAGCTTCGGGTTTGTTTTGAACTGTTGGAACTGTTTCCTGGTTATACTACCTGTCCTCGAACAGAACAGCATGACCTATATCTATTTTTGATATATTTGAAACTGTACATGACAGTACATCAACAGAAATGTCAAGATGTATATCTACCTGTTTATAATTTGTTTTTAAGAAGCCATGGTACAGGTTTAAGCAGTGCTGTGATGTGCCTTACTTAGATTTAAGTGCTGACACAGAGTTACTTTCTTTACAGCGCCAAAATGATCTAATCTTGAGCATTTTACTGCTACATGTACAACCACTAAATATGGCATGTTCAATGTATTGACAATAAATAACTACTGATAATTACTACGGAGTGAACTGTATTGCATAGATTGCTACTCATTATATTATGAGTCAAATTTCCCTTGGGTAATGTTACTAAATAAAAAAAGAAATGTGCCAAAAGAAATATCCTCATTAAAGAACATTGTTGCACATTGATTCCATTGTACATGTATATCAGCTGGTAATGTGTTATGACAGGTATACTTCCTGTCTGGCTGTGTGTTACTGTGTATATTTCCTGGTGCATGTATATTACACATGTATAATTCTGATGTGTAGACAGCTGTGTATCATGAGCATCCTCAGCCAACAGTCTGCTAGTCACATACCCTTATATGGGCTTGCATTTGTACTCTTGTGTAAATAAATATTTTTATAAAAAGACAATAAATATGACCAAACCAAGTTGGGGTTCATTTCAATTTGCAGGACCAGTGTGACATGCAATGACTCCACAATATATTGTTTTGTTCTGCATCTATCAGTTGTAATTCTAAGATGTTTGTTGTTTAACACCATACTCAGTAATAGTTATATGGCTGAAGTCTTTAAATGATCAACTCTGGAACAGACATTCCAGTGATCACCACCATGAGCATAGATCTATGCAACTGGGATACGGTGACTTGTGTCAAGCACATCAGCGAACGTGACCAATCCTGTTAGTTGACTCTTACGACAAGCATTGGGCTGCTGAAGTCGACTTCTAACCTGGATCTGCGCGGGTTGTAATTCTAAGTGGGAATGAGGTTACGACGACACCAGAACCATGGGTTTCACACACACTACCCATGTGGGGAATCGAACATGGGTTTTGGAGTGACGAGTGAACGCTTTAACCACTCGGCTACCCAGCCGCCCCTGTAATTCTCAGAGGATGGTGGAACCTTCAAATGGCATTTAGAAGTGATAAAGTAGAAAGATAATACCCTGAAACATTGTGTTCCTTATATAAAAGAAGTCGATACCACAAATTCTCTCCTTAAACATTATGCACCGGTACAATACTGACAATATGGATAACAGCTTCTTCTATTTCGAGGGTGTGACTTAATGTCTGCTTGACAATGGTACAAGAATCTGTATCGAAACGTGGCACTCGTGAAATAAATTCCTGTTTGACAATGGTACAAGAACCTGTATCGAAATATGGCACTCGTGAAATAAATTCCTGTTTGGCAATGGTACAGGAATCTGTATCGAAATGTGGCACTCGTGAAATAAATTCCTGCTTGACAATGGTACAAGAATCTGTATCGAAATGTGGCACTCGTGAAATAATTCCTGTTTGACAATGGTACAAGAATCTGAATCGAAACGTGGCACTCGTGAAATAGATTCCTGTTTGACAATGATACAAGAATCTGTATCGAAATGTGGCACTCGTGAAATAAATTCCTGTTTGGCAATGGTACAGGAATCTGTATCGAAATGTGGCACTCGTGAAATAAATTCCTGCTTGACAATGGTACAAGAATCTGTATCGAAATGTGGCACTCGTGAAATAAATTCCTGTTTGACAATGGTACAAGAATCTGAATCGAAACGTGGCACTCGTGAAATAGATTCCTGTTTGACAATGGTACAAGAATCTGTATCGAAATGTGGCACTCGTGAAAAAAATTCCTGTTTGACAATGGAACAAGAATCTGTATCGAAACGTGGCACTCGTGAAATAGATTCCTGTTTGACAATGGTACAAGAATCTGTATCGAAACGTGGCACTCGTGAAATAAATTCCTGTTTGACAATGGTACAAGAATCTGTATCGAAACGTGGCACTCGTGAAATACATTCCTGTTTGACAATGGTACAAGAATCTGTATCGAAATGTGGCACTCATGAAACAAATTCCTGTTTGAAAATGATACAAGAATCTCTATCGAAATGTGGCACTCGTGAAATATATTCCTGTTTGACAATAGTACAAGAATCTGTATCGAAATGTGGCACTCGTGAAATAAATTCCTGTTTGACAATGGTACAAGAATCTGTATCGAAATGTGGCACTCGTGAAATAAATTCCTCTTTGACAATGATACAAGAATCTGTATCGAAATGTGGCACTCATGAAATAAATTCGTGTTTGACAATGGTACAAGAATCTGTATGGAAATGTGGCACTCATCAAAAATAAATTCCTGTTTGACAATGGTACAAGAATATGTATCGAAATGTTGTACTCATGACATAAATTCCTGTTTGACAATGGTACAAGAATCTGTATCGAAATGTGGCACTCATGAAATAAATTCCTGTTTGGCAATGGTACAAGAATCTGTACGGAAATGTGGCACTCATGAAATAAATTCCTGTTTGACAATGGTACAAGAATCTGTATCGAAACGTGGCACTCGTGAAATAAATTCCTGTTTGACAATGGTACAAGAATCTGAATCGAAACGTGGCACTCGTGAAATAAATTCCTGTTTGGCAATGGTACAAGAATCTGTACGGAAATGTGGCACTCATGAAATAAATTCCTGTTTGACAATGGTACAAGAATCTGTATCGAAACGTGGCACTCGTGAAATAAATTCCTGTTTGACAATGGTACAAGAATCTGAATCGAAACGTGGCACTCGTGAAATGAATTCCTGTTTGACAATGGTACAAGAATCTGTATCGAAATTTGGCACTCGTGAAATAAATTCCTGTTTGACAATGGTACAAGAATCTGTATCGAAATGTGGCACTCATGAAATAAATTCCTGTTTGACAATGGTAAATACTTTTACAGATGACTGTTTATTCGAGTCGGTCAGATCATAAATGATGGAGATCTGCAATGAGAGTAAACACATCATGTATAACATGGATAATTAAATAACATATAATCCTCTATCCCTCCCAGGTCATTGTCGGATCTTGACAAAGATGTGGCAAGGACTGAAAAAACAGTTCTGACTAGAACTCGGGTTTGAGTTAAATAAAGCATAATGTCTTGAATTGTCCTTAAGTGATTGGGAAAAGTCTAAACATTTGGAACAAACTGGAATAAAGAGAAACTGACAATAAAGCATTCAGGGCTTTCACTTGGTAGACTATTCTGACTCAATAACATGCACGTAATCAGACAGCCAGTTTGGCTTTTTCTTGGTGCGGGTAGAACGTCGTGGGTGGATCACACTTGTGTCTACTGTTAGGGTCGATGAAGGATCGATGCTTGGTGACTCTGTCAGAACAGTGGGTTCTCTGATCACAGGACAGAGTGGACGGGATCTATCAGGTGAGGGTGGTGTGGATTGTGAGACATCAGGCGTAGCAGCTGGTCTGGACGGCACTGGCTGTTGATGCGGAGTCGTTGTTCGTCACCAGTAGAGACTGTTGTAGGTGTGGTCAAGTGTTCTGATGTTGACTGAGCCGGATGTGGACATAGTATAGGGGTGGTGGTATTGTCAAGGGTAGAAGTTTGTGGCCTTGGCAAGTCATCAGCGATTGAGCGTCTAGATGGAGGTTGGAAAGCAGGGATGTACTTCCTGAGGAACTTCCGATTGCGTAGGGTCACTCTACCTGATCCGTCTACCCGTACAACATACTGGTCGAATTGACGAACTTCGACCACACATCCTGTTTTGTCCCATTTGAGAGGGTGAGGCCCTATCTGGTTCTGGATTCTGACAAAGTCACCAACTGCGAGAGGTGGGAGCTGTTTGGTGTGCTGAGTGAGACGTTCTGCCATCTTCATATGTCGGTTTCTGAGTGCCTCCTCCCTCAGTAATAGTGTATCGCTCCATGTCTCATGAGGTTTGTACCGACCGGGTAGGATGGGGATGAAGTCCTTGATGGCTCTGCCAAAAACACACATAGCAGGAGATAACTTTGTGTCTCTGTCTGGGGTGTTCCTGTACTGAAGCATTGCCCGCTGGAAAGCATCCGTGTCAAGTTCACCTTGGGGTCGGTGTTGTCAGTGATCATGCGTTTGACTGTCTTCACGCCAATTTCTGCCCTGCAGTTGCTGTGGGGGAAGGCGACAGAAGATAGTCGATGATGTACTGACCATGTGTGAAGGAACTCTCTGGTTGCAGAGGCTGTGAATTCGGGTCCCCCATCAGAGGAAAGTTCATCAGGTATGCCAAATGTGACAAATGTGCGTCGTAAGCAGTTGATGAGTCCAGGTGCACCTCAGCAGTTCTCTCCACTATTGGCCAGTTGAGTATCTGTCGACCAGCACCAGATAGTTGACACCCTTGTAATGAAAGAAGTCAGCGCATAGACATTGGAAGGGGTAAGATGGGTATACTAGTGGTGTTGGTGGGGCTGTTGGTTGTGATGGAGCCATCCGATTGCAGTGAGCACAGTTGGTTCGGAGGGTTGTAGCGGCCAATGTGAGTCGGGCCAGAAGATAGATGCTTCAGCTCTGGACATCATTGATGAGACGCCTTGGTGTGCAGAATGGAGGGCAGTAAGGGCATCTTCGCGTAGCGCTGGTGGGATCACAATCCGGTCCTTGTATAGCACAACTCCGTCTACCGTGTGGAGATGCTCTCTGAACTGATGATATTCACGTAGTGCGGTAGGAAGTTCAAGGCGGGATTCTGGCATCCCAGTTTCAATAAGATCAACGAGTTTGGCCATGGATACATCGCTAGTGGTGGCAACTTTCACCTTGTTCCACGTGATGGGTTCCAAGGAGCTGATTGCAGATGCAGCAGACTGGAGAGTGGCATCCTCTACACTGTAGTCAGGTTCTTCACTGCATCTGATGGAGGCAAGGATGTTATGACAAACATCCAGAGAAGGGGAAAGTTCAGTACAGTCCATGGCTGCAATATCATCCACTAGAACTATCCTCTCAGGGTTACCAGTTGGGTGACGAGATACAGCATCGGCAGCTCTGTGTTTGGCTCAGGGATGTGAACCATGTGGAATTTGTACCGCAGGGTCTTTTCCTTCAGGTTACGTAGTCGAGCATTCGAGATGCATTCAAGTGATCGATCCCCAAAGATCTTTAGTAGAGGTTTGTGGTCAACTGCAATGGTCAAATCATTACATCCAAGGACAAAATACCTTGCTTTCTCCAGGGCATCAACCACTGCTAGTGCTTCCCCTCGACCGGTGCATAGCGGGATTCAGCGGCGTGGGTGAAGCGACTTCCTACCAGGGTGATTTTCCATCCATCTCTACAGCAAAATGGCAGGGTCTTTGGGCATTGACAGTGCTTCTGGAAGAGCCAAAATCCAATTCCGTGTTTCGACCAGTCTGTTGCAAGACAGGTGGGTTTGTTTCGTCAAAGATGCGCACACCTTTCTCAATCTCATTGACAATGGCGGTCTTGGATTCTTGAAACAAAGCGGTCCAGATTGTCATCCCAGCGAAATGGTGTTCCAGGCTTTAGAAGTTGTGAAAAGACTGCATCCTCTCAGCCATGCTGAATCATTATGACACTTGATTGGCGAGTCCAAACCAAGAGCATGTCCGTTATGTTCTTTGGTGTAGGAAAGTCCATGATGGCCTGTAGGTACTTCAAGCAAGGTCGAACACTGAGTGCGAGTAATCTCAAAGCCTGCAAACTCCACGGTGTCTTGTGCAAAGTGAACTTTTCAGGGTTTAAAGTAATGCCATTCCTTCCACAGATGTCAAGCCAATTACATGCCTGGAAGAAGGATTTCTCAATGTCATCAGCCCACAGGAGTCGTCATCCACACACTTGGTTTTGTTTGGCACATCAGACACAATCTCGTCAAAGCGTCTTGTGTATCCATCTCGGGCGATATATCCTTGTGGAGCAGTCGCGATATCTATATCGGCCCCATGGGGTGATAAATGTGGTAAGGTGTTTGTCCTCATCTCGAATGGGGACACTGTAGTAACCATTCCATGCATCGAAGACAGATTTCTTCTTATTCTGTGGCACTGATCTGGCTTGGTGGAAGGGATTGTGTGTGATGTGTCTCTCTAATGGCATGGGCATTGAGAGCCTGAAAGTCAACAGTGCGTCGCGGCTTGCCATTCTTCTTTGGACAGGCGACCATTCTGTGGCACCATGTAACCGGTTCTCCAATTGGCACTGGCTCCAGCACACCTAGTCTGACATCCTGGTCTAGTCCGGCTTTGGCGTCTTTCTGCCAGTGAAGTGGGACAGGGACAGGAGTGTGGTGAGCAACAGGCTGGGCGTCCAGATCGACCATCAGTTTCATGGGAGAGTCCATCCATGAGGGGAGAGGTTGGTGCTCGCAGATGTTGAATGTGCTGGACTTATAGAGGTCAAGTAGGTATTCTTCCAGTTTACCGCGGTTCTCTTCTGTTGCGGGGAAAGGTAGTTTGGTTGGCAATTTAGGAGGTGGTCCACGCTTTGGGCAGTCACATTTCACATCATTTATCTCTGAAGTATAAGCAGTGTAGAATCATCATTGAAGCTGTCATTTCTGGGCACTTCCCCAATTGTGGGAAAATTTCCTGTGATCATCCCCAGTGAGATACAAGCCTCACGACTGAGGAAGAACTTGTCAGAGTTGTCTGTGATATAGACCACCTGTCTTGTTTCAATTGTTTTCCCTGTTGGGCTCCTGCCATACAGCCGTGTGATGAGGGCACCAAGGATATTGATACCCCTGTTATTGGCAGCGCATCTTGAGAGTCACGGAATGAGATTCTGTGTTTTCAGTCCAAGTTTGTGTGCGACCTTAATGCCAGCAAGGCAGCTCTGACAACCTGTGTCTGCCATGACGACAACAGAGGCTCTTCTTGGTCTTGAGGATAACATTGAGCCAAAGCCTAGTCTGTCATAGTCTTCTGCATGGACAGCCATCGATAGGTTGAGGAAGGGCTGGGGCCGGGAGGCTTGTTTAGTCCATGTGTCCGCCAGCTGATCATATAGGTGGTGATCAAGGTGAAGAGTCTTCTTTCCTTGGCGCCAGTTGATGTCAGTGAGTGAGCAGAGCATGTCAAAGACCGCACCTTCATTTTCCTCAACCGTCCGTGGGGGCTTCTCAGCTCTCAGTTTCACTTTGCTCTGGCACACTGTGTCAAAGTGATTGTAGCGGTTACAGGATGAACACATGCGACCGAAGGCAGGACAGTGTTTTTTCCTGATTTTCAGGGATGCACTTTTTCCATGCCCCTTTCTTCCACAGTAGAAGCATGACTCGGACGTATCCAGATTCTTGGATGAATTAACAGCTGTGTTCTTGTTTCTTCGGTAGCCACTGCTAACAGCTTCCACAGACTGGGAGTCAGAAGTCGAGATGCCGGCGTTTGCCTGATTCCTTGGCTTCCACAAATTGAAACACCTGTTCGAGATTCATGTCTTGGTTCTTGTCTCCAAGGAGATCTAACTGGATTTCAGGGTCATTTAGTCCACGGGTGAGTACGTCGCGTAGGATTGTCTCTGTGTAGTTCACCTCCTGATGGCACCCTGGACATGCAATGGTGAATTTGCAGACGCCAGCCTGACCTCTTAGCCTGGCACGAAGGAGCGAACAGTTTCATCTCGATCCTGAGTCATGCTGTGGAGGGTAACGCGAGCTACCATGGTGTTCTCCTCTCTGACAGCAAGGAGTCTAATGGCCTTCAGGACATCTTCCTCGGATTTTTTTCTGTGAGGGATCCGCCAGCCGAACGTGTGAGATCTCTGCGCAGTGTCTCGTCACAGCATTCAAGAAGCTGTACAACGCGGTCCTTCCCTGTGACCTTGGTAAGCCTGGACATAGTCTTTCCATCTGGATTGAAAGTATGACCAATCTTCGCTTGTTCCAGCAGATGATATGCTTGGTCGTTTCACTTTTTCTACTTTTGCAGAGATGGCAGGTCCTGTAGTGTGGACTGTTGCATGGGCTGTTAAGAGTGCTGCTACCACCACAGAATCAAGGTCTTCTGTCACGAAGTCGCATGACGGAATAGGGCATCCAACGACTGGCATGTTTGTGTCTTGAAACTGTAGGTTAGAATCTCTGATGTACCAAGTTGCAGAGGTGGCAGATCTCCATCATAAATAAGTAGGCAATACTTTTTACAGATGACTGTTTATTCACGGTCGATCATAAATGATGGAGATCTGCAATGAGAGTAAACACATCATGTATAACATGGATAATTAAATAACATATAATCCTCTAGACATGGACTAACTAATAAACTGGCATCTTTTTGCACTGATATACGCATTATTAAATATGCTGCATCAATTATAAACGTATACCCCTGTTTAAAATGTGCTCGTCGAACACCAGTATAAACTCAGGGGCAAAGAAACACCATCAAAAGTAATTATGTGTTCATTCAATATTACATCGTCATAAGCCCATACAGTAGCAAGCAACAAATCTCACGAGCGCAAAAGCATAACGACAGAAAAGCACGTGTTTCATGTAATTATTGAATAAACCTGCCCCAGTGGCTCAGTGAACCTGTACTTCATCATCTATACCAATGGGCTGAGTGAACCTGTACTTCATCACCTGCCCCGGTGTCTCAGTGACCTGTACTTCATCACCTGCCCTGGTGCCTCAGTGAACCTGTACTTCATCACCTGCCACGGTGGCTCAGTAAACCTGTACTTCATCACCTGCCCTTGTGCCTCAGTGACCCTGTACTTCATCACCTGCCCTGGTGCCTCAGTGACCCTGTACTGCATCACCTGCCCTGGTGACTCATTGAACCTGTACTTCATCATCTATACCAATGTCTGAGTAAACCTTTACTTCATCACCTGCCCCGGTGTCTCAGTGACTTGTACTTCATCACCTGCCCTGGCGCCTCAGTGACCCTGTACTTTATCACCTGCCCTGGTGACTCAGTGAACCAGTACTTCACCATCTATACCAATGTCTGAGTAATCCTTTACTTCATCACCTGCCCCGATGGCTCAGTGAACCTGTACTTCATCATCTATACCAATGGCTGAGTAATCCTTTACTTCATCACCTGCCCCGGTGGCTCAGTGAACCTGTACTTCATCACCTGCTGTGGTGGCTCAGTGACCCTGTACTTCATCACCTGCCCCCGATGGCTCAGTGAACCTGTACTTCACCACCTGCTGTGGTGGCTCAGTGACCTGCTGTACTTCATCACCTGCCGCGGTGGCTCAGTGACCCTGTACTTCATCACCTGACCCGATGGTTCAGTGATCCTGTTCTTCATCACCTGCCCCGATGGCTCAGTGAACCTGTACTTCATCGCCTGCCCTGATGGCTCAGTGACCTGTACTTCATCACCTGCCCCGATGGCTCAGTGACCTGTACTTCATCACTGCCCCGATGGCGCAGTCTTTCATCACCTAACAAAATGTGTCAGCCGGAAAACTCTGGATTACAATATATGTGATCCTTGGTTTGACTCACACTGTGAATTTTCACTTGAGAAAAGTGTAAATGTCATGAGTAACACATCCAACCTTTAAATGGCAAGCAGAGGTCTTGACTGTTCCAGATCATGAATCAAAACGAGAAGAGTTATACTACATTGTTCCAGAGACCATATAATAATCTATTATATGGTCTCTGATTGTTCGAGAAGCACCTGATCAGAGATGTCAGATCTGCGCGTTATGTTACCCACACCAAGTCAATCTCTTCATGATATTAAAATTCTCCCCGTGGGAATTCTGAAATAATTTCCCCCAGCAACCAAACTGGCCATAGATGACACAACTGATTGGCTCTCGGAGACCTGGTTGACTCATGGCCTAAATGGCCCAAACTTAGGACACCCCACCAAATAAGCGCACGTGATATCAAACATGTATATTTGTACCTTTTGTTTCAGAGAACATGGTTGCCATTTCTTGACATGTTGACCCGTCCCCACTCTTAACTATGACGTTAGACAGACGGACCGCTGTCATATAGGCTATTAGCTGGAATATTGCTGAGTGCATTAAACAACTAACAAACAAAAACACAATGAAGAAACGCACAACGCTCACATAAGTCCCGCGGTTGCCATACTCATTACTCAGTACATTTGTAGTAGCACAAGTCACATGATCAAACGTTATCATAAGTGAACTGCATCGAAAGACTGATCTAGTTGAATGTAGGCGTTCGACACATTCGGGATCTTGAACAGTTTTGTGACAGCCATGCATCTTGCAGAGTTCTTGTTATTATGTGCATGTTGCACTGTTTTGTCAGCGAAGTCAAGTCGCCCGAACATTATTTTCATCCTCGCTGACGATTACGGATTCCATGATATCGGGTATCACAAGTCGGAAATTAAAACACCAAATCTTGACAAGTTAGCCGCGGCTGGCGTGAAGCTGGAAAACTACTATGTCCAGCCTATCTGTACCCCGACACGGTCCCAGTTCATGTCAGGGAGGTACCAGGTGAGTCAGTCATACCCTTACTGGTTATAAAGCGTGCAGACGACAACCCAGGAACATGTCTGGAGTGGGGAGGTACGGGGTCACCAATAATTTTGTACACATGTACGGTGTGTGTGTGTGTGTGTGTGTGTGTGTGTGTGTGTGTGTGTGTGTGTGTGTGTGTGTGTGTGTGTGTGTTCGTGCGTGCGTGCGTGCCTGTGCAATTTTGTGCATAACAATATTAAAAAACATTTGCTTATAAATTAGGTGGGCCGGGAAGTGAGTTTTGTACGCAGGTAGGGTGTGTCACTTACTTTGAACATACAATTTAAAGGGGTCATTCATATTGTGCATGCTTCTCCATAAAAATCATCATCACTCTCTCACCTCCTCTCTCTCTCTCTCTCTCTCTCTCTCTCTCTCTCTCTCTCTCTCTCTCTCTCTCTCTCTCTCTCTCTCTCTCTCTCTCACACACACACACACACACACACACACTAACCATAAATTATGCACAGCTTTTCAGGGCAACTTGTCGCTTGCTTCACTTATGGCTTTAGTATTGCAGAAGCTTGGCAGAATGAAAAATAATGCGGTTCAGGGTCTGTGAGACCTATTTATCCTCATCATCACAGTTTGTATTTCTTTGTTTGAATCAGAACTGAGTGACTGACTGAAGACGTTCAGACACGAATGTCTGTACATGGATTGTTTTCATTGTCTGAACAGAATTATCAGCTGGATGTTACAAACATGCTTGTTTCAAATTCATTAGCTTCCATAATTTCACTGTACAACTCACTTCAGGGGAGTACAGTGGATTTAATCTGCCTGATTTCTTGATTATTGTGTTCATATGAAATACTGAAGAGGAGAAAAGGAAACGAAAAAGGATTGGTACTTGATGTGTTTGATCAGGGAGACTATATAACGTGTTGTAGAGTAGCCCTGGTTTGATGAAGGTATCAAGGTTGTGATTTGGACCATATGGTTGCAGTGTTTCAGCAAATATTTTCAGGCTAATAAGATTGTTTTCATAACATTATCATTTGGGGTTCAGATCCTATTTCAGGTGTATAGTTTCTCTATATTTTGTCGGTAAAACACTGTGATGTTTATCTATATTTAACACCGCATGCTCCGAGCAATAATTAAGCTACATTACGGTGTTCTGTAAATAATCAAGTCTGGACCAGACAATCCAGTGATCAGCGTCATGAACATTGATCTACACAACTGGGATATGCAGTCGTGTTAGTGAGCCTGGCCATCTGTTTTGTCTGTTTTCAGATTCACACTGGTTTACAACACGGCATCATCTGGGACGCTCAGCCCAATGGCCTCCCGCTAGACAGCCCCACAGTAGCAGACA
This sequence comes from Haliotis rubra, assembly GCF_003918875.1. NCBI lineage: Eukaryota > Metazoa > Mollusca > Gastropoda > Lepetellida > Haliotidae > Haliotis > Haliotis rubra. The sequence continues at coordinate 929,416 of NW_025767088.1, forward strand.
AGATCAAACAGGCCGGCTACTCCACCCACGCTGTCGGCAAATGGCATCTGGGCTTCTACAAGGATGCCTACCTGCCTACCAATCGAGGATTTGATTCATACTATGGTGAGGAAAGATGTCAACTGTTTGTTTTGTTTTGTTTGTTATTTGTTTGTGGCAATCAGCAATATATCCAGCTGTATCGTGTCAGTGTGGAAATAGTCGTGTGTGGACCAGACAATCCAGTGAGTGACATCATGAGCATCAACACAATATGAATGTGATGGTCTGTTAACCAAGTCAACCACCCAATCCTATTTGTCACCGGCTATGACATCAAGGTTTGCTGAAGACCCATTCTAACACAGATTTTCATGGGTCTAAATCGTAGGTGTGGCTAGTGATGATATATGTGAAATAAATGAAAAACTGTGATTACCGCATATCATCTTGAAGCTGAAGCAATTGAAATTCATTTCTGGTGTCCCGTCGTGATATTGCTGGAATATTGCCTAAAGCGGTGTAAAACCACTCACTCACTCACGAGCTCGCTCCCTCCTTCACTCACTCTTGTATATAATTTCATGTTTTAACAAATCACATGATTTTAGTATATCAATTTATTTACCAAACATCACATTTTTATTTGACTTAACCCTTTATATATCTAATATATAACAACTTGCAGGCTATCTGACAGGCAGCGAGGGCTACCTCACACACAGCACTTGCGACGGCCACGATTCCAGATATAATCTTTGTGGCCTTGACCTACGTAACAATACAAACCCAGTTTTCAATGAGACCGGCCACTATTCAACGTCTCTGTTTACGGAGAGGGCTATCAGTGTGATCAAGGATCATGATGAGTCTAAAGTAGGTGCAAGTTCCATCGAGAATGTTTCTTGTCAACATAAAAAAAAAATAATAATAATAATAATAGTCCATTTATTTTGTGCATTTATCCATGCACATTGCATGCTCAAAGCGCTCACTATCACCCCTGGTCAACAAGTACAGAACACTCCCTTTGAGAATACAACCTGTCGCCTGTCAGGCGCTCAAGGTTCAAATTCATACTACCATCGTATCATACCAGGTACCCTTTTTCTGCTGGGTGAACAGAGGCATTTTTTGACAAACCCACTTGCCTGAGGTGAGACCACATGTGTCACATGCGATTCGTTGTGGGGTAAGACTGAAGTCCCAGAACTCTCAGGAGTCGAACACGGCCACCCATCCAAGGACTCTCCATGCTCAGCATTGCTTAACTTCAACTGATTTGTGACCTGAGCTCTATGCACATGACCACATCTTGAAAATAATGTCTGTGCGGTGCCCTTGTCCGCCAGTTTAGGAACTGTGTCAACTTCACTGTCTTCACATTTTAATGTATTACTTGCCTCTGACGTGTATTACTTGTGTTGAAAGGCATATACAAATGGAACAAAGTATTGCAACATCCCATATTCTTCATAGTATCAATATGTTACCATTAACCATAGCAAAGGAATTTATCCAAACCTCAGTTTAACTTACTGTCTGGATACATTGACTTTCAGCGAATACTAAATGGCAAATCTTAATTAAAAAAGCATGAAAAACAGTAGCTTATTGAGAGAAGGACTGACTGACTGAGTTTGGTTTTACGCCGTTTTTAGCAATATTCCAGCAACATCACGGCGGGGGACACCAGAAATGGGCTTCACACATTGTACCCATGTGGGGATTCGACCCCGGGTCTTCGGCGTGACGAGCCAACGCTTTAACCACTAGTCTACCCCACCGCCCCTTGAGAGAAGGAAACATGGAAAAGGATTGACTCATTTTGTAGTCCAATGTCGTATGACGTGCGTATAACAAGTGCGCTCATTTTCAAGATTTGGATGTACAATCCTCAAAAATCACATAAGTAATAACATCCTGACCCTCCTGACTGATTGTATCAGATGTTGAATGTGACGTTGTGGTATTGTGTTCTATTCTTCATTAAGGGCTTGTTCTAATACATCAATATTTTGTATCTCATAATGTCCCAAACATGGGATTTAGGATCTGGACTCCTGGTGGTCCAAGGTAGAGTTGCTACCATCTCTTGACGTGAGAAATCACCAAGGACATGTGTGCGATGTGGCCCATGTGTCATCCTTGAAGACTGTTTAGAGGATGGCCATCAAATGTAATGGTACAACAACCAAAAACATAAATGATATTGTTATAGCACATGTTTTATTTATTTTTTTAAAAATAAAATTTGCTTTCAAGTGTGACTTTGTGTATATAATATACTTGTGTACATGTGTTAACTTGGTCACGTTGCTATATAGCTGAAATAGACTATAGCTCATGTGATGTTAAATTTGAACTCACCCACTACTTTGACAGTGGTAATGTTCTTGTAGGCTCATCATGGTTTTTCTTGTTTGCAGCCATTTTTCCTGTACCTCGCCTATCAGTCTACGCACGCACCTCTGCGGGTCCCAGGGAAATATTTGAATCCGTACAGCCACATCAAGGACTTGAACAGGCGCACTTTTGCCGGTAATATGGTCACTGTTAAACCTGACATATCCAGTAGGTAGTCCAGTGTATGGTCTGTTTCTCCTCACACAGAGTGAGTTGGGTTCTACTCTGTTTTACCAATATGTCTCCTGTATCATGACTTGTAATTGTCTAACTTACATTGATCGGCATTATGCTTCACTATCAGGAAAAGAGTATTGTCTGACAAAATATTGACCATTTTGCTGTTGCCCTAGGTAAGCATTGTTTATTGGACAAACTTACCTCTTATTAAATTAAATTAGTGAAACTTCATTTATAATTTATTCAGCCAATCTTCATATGATAATAGGGAATATTTTGAGAGTGCATCACCACTAGCACTTCCTTATGACCATAGTTGTTTGTAAAGGAATCGCTCTTGAAAGATGATTGGTGTATGACGTGAAATTTGCATGTGTACGATTGTCGTTTTCAAACAAAAAAATGGCTAGGAATAAACACTAACAACTGTGTGATGCAAGATGATTGTCAAAATTTATGGTTTACAGTGATTTATCGACTTTCTTGAAAACCGTCGAAATCAAGAATGACACCCCATGTGTGTTCTTATTCACATGGTCCGGCTGTCGACAAAAACAACCATACAGGGCTCAGTTCCACGAAACGATCTTGGAGCTAAAGTGATTGTAACACACATACCTCAGCATCGTCTTATGATCATCATAGCTATTACGATCGCATTGTGCAATGGGGCCCGGATGTTTATCGTTTACATGTTTTCAACTTCAAGGGATGGCTACATGTATGGACGAGGGGATCGGAAACATCACTGCAGCTCTCAATGCTTACTGGCCAGCTTGAGAATACCCTCATTGTCTTCTCCACAGGTAAGTAAATTCTGAGGTACTGGTAAGTTTATATTCAAACTTGGAATTTCTACTGTAATCTACGTCAGGACTTGGACTGAATGTGAACCTCTGAGTAGGTCTAGCTAAATTTCCCTCAAGTCTCATAAAACTTCTCTTCTATTCTGACTTAAGTAGGTCAGATTTAAGTAGGTCAGTAAGATTAGCTAGAGAAAGATTTTCACGGGCTATGGTTAAAGGTCACATGCAACCAAAAAATCAAACATAATTAAAACACAATTATCACTTATTCATGACATATGATATGCATTGCTGGTTATGAAAAAACATATAAACAAAATTATAAGCATACAATCGCAAATAAAAGTGCAATATTTTGTACTTGCGTTTACTTCCCCAGAAACGAGGCAGCCGGGATACCGAACCCAGTCAAAGCGGGTGGGTGTACACTCAAGTGTAACGGCTGATTCATTTGCCGATGCCCTCACAGCTCATTGTGTGTGTATATATAGAGATGTTGGGTTTCATAAATACATGCTCATATTTTGTGTATAACATTTTGCAATCAACAGACATCATAACATGTCATGTGTACAAGTATCACACCTGCCTGACTGTGTAATTACATAATGTGACAGAGACCGAACTCGGGCCATAAATCAATGCGTTTTATTTATGGTGAATAGCCTGATAGGTGTTAAGTTCAAATTGCATGTGGTCAGTGATCGAAGTTGTGTATTGAATATTGTCATCAGCAGACAGGCAGGCAGACACATAGGTGTCAATAAAACAGCCATTGAGTTTTGTCTGTGACAACGACATATCTATATCACAGTTAGAAATTCTGTCAACGCTAAATAATGACATTGCTTTTAAGTATAGAACTGAGAAAGTGACTCGGTAAGAAGAACGTGTGGTGAAATAGACAAATGAAATTTATATAAACACTTAAATCGGTAATCTACTGTAGTAACATATAAAAAGCTCGCGCCTGTGAAATATCAACTAAACATTAGAAAAATAGTTCACACCAAAGCCTTCACTGAGTATTCACCGCCAGCGAAGGTTTCCGTCTTGAAATGTCGAACGCCTCACTGGTTGACACATAGCTGAGAAAATCTAGATCCTAACAAGGTTCTTTTATGTAATGAGTAGATCATTTACTACTTGTTTTGATTAGACTACTCCTGCTCACGACCTCCGGATAACCCGCTTCCAAGCTGTGCGAACCATTTCACTGGGCATGTGCTATGAGCGCAGCCCAGCTCTTCTTGAAACCACTTTTTCCCCCAATCGCTGGGGGGAAAATTAGTGATTCGTTAGAACTCCGATTTCGCGCGGTTTGAATTTGTATTTTTGATGATTTGTTTCGGTAAGTCCAAACCGAAAGATATCAGAATCTGCAAAGTTGTGTTTTACGTTGCATGTGACCTTTAAGTTTGATTTTTGTTTGTTGTTTAATGCTGCCCTCCACAATATTCCAGCTGTATGGTAGCGGTCTGTAAATAATCGAGTCAGAACAATCTAGAACCAGACAATCTAGTGATCAACACTATGAGCATCGATCTCATACAATGGGATACAATGACATGTGACAACGAAGTTAGAGAGCCTAAACCCCCTTTCCCCCCACACTCCTCGATCATCACGTTAGTTTTATGACAAGCATAGGTTGTGGGTTTATTTAAGCTTGAAAACTAGAAGTTTTGTATTTCAGGATGTGGTAGAATTATGCGAGTCTACTAATTATTCATGAGGGTCCTGATAAAGTACTTGTGTTTCAGACAATGGTGGTCAGATCTACGCAGGGGGAAACAACTGGCCACTGAGGGGGTGGAAGGCGTCGTTATGGGATGGGGATTCCATGGTGTGGGCTTTGTGTATGGCGATATGCTGAAGAACAAAGGAACTGTCAATAATCAACTGATCCATGTCTCTGATTGGTTCCCAACATTGGTGGGTGTGGCTGGCGGGAACACCAATGGAACAAAGCCTCAGGATGGTTTTGACCAATGGAAGACCATCAGGTATGCTAGTATTTATGTAGAGTTTGAAACTTATGCGAACTATGCATATTGCCGGGCAACACATGCAAAATATCAAATCAAATCATCATCATCATCAACAACAATATCAGTGAAAATATAGCGTAGAGATAGCCTGTCTCCCAAAGCCTTGAGAATAAATTAAATACAAGACCAGCTCAAGGCTGGGATCAATTGGCCTCACAGCTCCTGAAAAATTATGGATTGTTCTGGGCTCTATTTGGATTTGTTTTGAAGATAAAATATTTCTTAATTTTAATATTGTTTTTCAAGCCAAAAGGGCATATGGCTGTTTGAATGTTGAGACGTGATGTGTGTTTGTTTGTTGTTTGATGGTTGTATCAAATATGACTTGTTCAAATGATTTAAATTTCTGTGTTGAATTTAGACATGTTAGCGTAAATTTCCCACCTAGGAAGTATGAATTTGAAACCTTTTGCTTACAATTTATATGTTTGGAAAAAGGAGGTCTCTTCAGTAGTATATGTCACAATGACAGCAATGTTTACTTGCTTACACAAGAAGGGAAATTCTTACATCAATTTGCCATTGTTCCAGTGAAGGTGGAGCCAGTCCGAGGAAGGAGCTCCTACACAACATTGACATTTTGACACAACCCAAAGGGGAGCTAAGCTTTTAACAACACCTTCGACACGCGGATCAGAGCCGCTATACGAGTCGGGGACTGGAAGCTCATCACAGGAGATCCAGGTTTGTGGACACTCACTGCTTAATACTGAAGGGTAGCTTAGTGGTTAAGGTGTTCGCTCATCACGCCAAAAGATCCAGGTTCGATTCCCCACATAATCACAATGTGTGAAGCCCATTTCTACTGTCTCTTGCTGTGATATTACTGGAATACTGCTAAAAGCGGCGTGAAACTAAACCCACTCAATTAATACTGTAACATTTGTTTTATTTGGTATTACAGTTTCTCAGTAAAGGACAGATTTTAGTACTTGTTTTGTTTGACACTTGACAAAGGGGTACACATGATTTTAGTCAAGGTGCTGTAGTAAGTTAATGCTCTTTGTGAGGTAGGACACGTTGTATTACAATCTTGATTAATGAACATACTGTTTTGGGCAGTGCCACCATTTTATTTTACTTTGGTTAGTAATATGAATAAAGGAATCTGATTGGCCAAGAGGGATATAAGTTATAATAGCCACTGGTAGGGCTATGATTGAGGTGTGAAATTCCAGCTAGTTTGACAAGGGTGGACGTTTGCAGACAGTTACCTCCTTACCTCAGGAAGACAGTTCCAGCGCTTTAAAAGCTGATGAAATAAAAGTTTTTATGTATGACTTCTGTGATGAAATGTTCATGTACTTAAGATAATAACTAACAAAGGATCAATACAAGCATTTATACTCTTAACAAGTAGCATCAATGTAAAGTATGCCAGTAGAGTGATCTCCCTTGGCTCCTGTGTAATGGCTACCATGCTCGTAGTTCGAATAAAGGATCTCTTAAACAGAAGTCCTTGTTTCATTGCAAGTTTTAAGACAACGTCCATGTCTTTGCTCACACCGTCTTCCTCCACCCTCAGGAAACGGCAGCTGGATTCCGCCGCCACATCTCAGTAAGGAGGCGGTTGTGGACAAGGATGATAAGGAGAAGAATCTTTGGCTGTTTGACATCGCAAAGGACCCAAATGAACACAATGACTTGTCAGCATCACAACCAGACATTGTTAAGAAGCTTCTGGACCGACTAGAGTACTACCAGAAAACAGCAGTACCCCCCAGGTACCCGGATCCTGACCCCAAATGTGACCCCAAACTACATGGAGGAGTGTGGGGGCCGTGGGAGTAACAGAACTTACTCTACAGTCATTGTTTTAAGTAGAGCAGTTTGTCTCTGAATTGTGTTAACATCCCAGTATAAACTGTTTTTGATTAACTAATAAACATAAAATGCTCAGTGAAACGCTGATCATAGTCAAAACATCAGACCAACTCTGTGATGTTTTTGCAGAATTAACGTCAAAAAGTTATAGAACAAACTCTCATCAAAATATTGACGCAGTTCACTATTTGTTACGAGGGAGGAGTGCAGAGAAAGGGACAGCCAGGTGTTTAGACAATGCTGTAGACATATTTCACTTAATTCTCCCTGTTGAAGTCAATCAATAATGCTTGTTCTATTAACCTACACGAGTTGATGATATATCGTATTGGAAATGGATTGTTACCATAAAAAAACCAGTTTGTTTTTAGAGAACCATCTGTTGTTGGATAGTCTCAGTGAGTGTTTGAGTGTTGTTTTACGCGGCTTTTAGCAATATTCCAGCAATAATCACGGTGGGGGACACCAGAAATAGGCTTCACACATTGTGCCCATGTGCGGAATCCAACCTAAATCTTCGGCGTGACGAGTAAACGCGTTAACCACTAGGCTACCCCACCACGTGGATAGTCTCAGACATGATAATTCATGAAGTCTTCTTTCTGGTGATAGCACAAATCAGTTATTCAGGAGCTGATAAAATATCTTGTCATTAGTTATCAACAGTATTTATGTGGACCATACTTTACGTACGGTAATGCTCTCTAGTCATTAGTGTCTCAAAGCTCGATGAAATGTTGACACAATATTTTTATACCGAAACATACTTAATTAATAATGCATGTTTCTAATGTCTATGGATTAAATTATTCTTTATTTGGCTTATAAACCAAATAATCATACCTTTATACCTTGCATGACCATTGTTTATTTTTGATATATTTGAAATTGTACCTATAGCATGTGTTTTGTTACATTAAATTGATAATAATTGTAGTACGTCAACAAGGGCTCTAGTCAAGTTAAAGTTGAACCTTCAAATGGCATTTAGAAGTGATAAAGGAAAATGAAAATACCCTGAAACATTGTGTTCCTTGTATAAAAGAAGTCGATACCACAAATTCTCTCCTTAAAGATTATGAACTGGTACAATACTGACAATATGGATAACAGCTTCTTCTATTTCGGGTGTGTGACTTAATGTCTGCTTGACAATGGTACAAGAATCTGTATCGAAATGTGGCACTCGTGAAATAAATTCCTGTTTGACAATGGTACAAGAATCTGTATCGAAATGTGGCACTCGTGAAATAAATTCCTGTTTGACAATGGTACAAGAATCTGTATCGAAATGTGGCACTCGTGAAATAAATTCCTGTTTGACAATGGTACAAGAATCTGTATCGAAACGTGGCACTCGTGAAATAAATTCCTGTTTGACAATGGTACAAGAATCTGTATCAAAACGTGGCACTCGTGAAATAAATTCCTGTTTGACAATGGTACAAGAATCTGTATCGAAATGTGGCACTCGTGAAATAAATTCCCTGTTTGACAATGGTACAAGAATCTGTATCAAAACGTGGCACTCGTGAAATAAATTCCTGTTTGACAATGGTACAAGAATCTGTATCGAAACGTGGCTCTCATGAAATAAATTCCTGTTTGACAATGGTACAAGAATCTGTATCAAAACGTGGCACTCGTGAAATAAATTCCTGTTTAACAATGGTACAAGAATCTGTATCAAAACGTGGCACTCGTGAAATAAATTCCTGTTTGACAATGGGCCTTACAAGAACAGCATGACCTATATCTATGTTTTATAGAAATGTACTCAAATTTGTAAATGACAGAGGATCAACAGAAATGTCAAGATGTATATCGATTTGTTTTGGGTTTTTTAAAGCCTAGGTGCAGGTTTAAGCAGTGCTGTGATGTGCCTTACTTAGATTTAAATGCTGACACAAAGTTATTTTAATTACAGTGCCAAAACGGTCTAATCTTGAGCACTTTGGAATGATATGAGATAATTTGCAACGTGCAAGTGTCAACATAGAGGCGGTCAGGTGACAAGGACGGAATAACCAGGCTTGCATCACACTACCAGTCTGGCTGATAAGGGATATCAATGCACTTTTAATATCATGTTTGGTTTCAGCCCGGGAAATTATGTGCTCCAGTTCATAGCCTGATTATGTCTTTCAAATAAGGTGAAAATTCATTTACTTGCAAATAAATGCGACAGACCCCATCCCACATTCATAACAAATTATTATTGTTATATATGTGTATTCATATAGCGCTATAGTCCATCCAATGTGCATGCTCAAAGCGATTATACAATTGGGACTATATCATGAGCATTTGTTTCAGCAGTATTACAGCTGTACGATATTGTTTGTAAATATATCGAGTCTGGATCAGACATTTCAGTGATTGTCACCATGCGACACGATGACAGAGCATGTGTTTATGAATCACTATGAAATATAGGTGTTCGCGAAATGGTAAGCATATCCTGCCCCACCAGTGGCACCGGTCATAAATATATACAAAGTCTAAATCAACTGTTCACATGAACGTATGGTACAAGTCAAATAGAGAATTGCACCGGACATCATTGTTGTCACTGATGCATCAAATTTCGAAATGTCATACACATAAAACTTTTTGAAAAAGATACCTTTTAAAACTTTGGTGTTACGGAAAACAATAAACATGTTTCTGTGTGGCGATTTTTATATACCATATGTCACCCTTTGACTGCTTCATCAGCTGCCTGACCTATATTTTTGGCTTGGGATATCTGCCTAAGGTCATTATCAAGGACTTACTTATCTGACTGAGCTAGCAACACATCTCACCAGCTCACTGAATTCAAAGGACATGGACTAACTAATAAACTGGCATCTTTTGCACTGATATACGCATTATTAAACATGCTGCATCAATTATAAACGTATACCCCTGTTTAACATGTGCTCGTCGAACACCAGTATAAACTCACGGACAAAAGAAACACCATCAAAAGTAATTATGTGTTCAATATTACATCGTCATAAACCCGTACGGTAGAAAGCAACAAATCTCACGAGCGCAAAAAGCATAACGTCTGAGAAAAGCACGTGTTTCATGTAATTATTAAATAAGTCGAATTGTACTTCATCACCTGCCCTGGTGCCTCAGTGAACCTGTACTTAATCACCTGCCCCGATGGCTCAGAGACCTGTACTTCATCACCTACCCCGATGGCTCAGTGCCCCTGTACTTCATCACCTGCCCCGATGGCTCAGTGATCCTGTACTTCATCGCCTGCCCTGGTGCCTCAGTGAACCTGTACTTCATCACCTGTCCCGATGGTTAAGTGATCCTGTACTTCATCACCTGCCCCGCTGGCTCAGTGATCCTGTACTTCATCGCCTGCCCTGGTGCCTCAGTGAACCTGTACTTCATCACCTGCCCCGATGGTTCAGTGATCCTGTACTTCATCACCTGGACCGATGGCTCAGTGATCCTGTACTTCATCACCTGCCCCGATGGTTCAGTGATCCTGTACTTCATCACCTGCCCCGATGGTTCAGTGACCCTGTACTTCATCACCTGCCCCGATGGCTCAGTGACCCTGTACTTCATCACCTGCCCTGGTGCCTCAGTAAACCTGTACTTAATCACCTGCCCCGATGGTTCAGTGATCCTGTACTTCATCATCTGCCCCGATGGCTCAGTGACCCTGTACTTCATCACCTGCCCCGATGGCTTAGTGACCTGTACTTCATCACCTGCCCCGATGGCTCATTCACCTGTACTGACCAAACGTTGGACAGACGGACCGCTGCCATATAGGCTATTAGCTGGAATATTGCTGAGTGCAGTAAACAACAAACAAACAATAATTATTAAATAAGTCGAATTGTACTTCATCACCTGCCCTGGTGCCTCAGTGAACCTGTACTTAATCACCTGCCCCGATGGCTCAGAGACCTGTACTTCATCACCTACCCCGATGGCTCAGTGCCCCTGTACTTCATCACCTGCCCCGATGGCTCAGTGACCCTGTACTTCATCACCTGCCCTGGTGCCTCAGTGAACCTGTACTTAATCACCTGCCCCGATGGTTCAGTGATCCTGTACTTCATCATCTGCCCCGATGGCTCAGTGACCCTGTACTTCATCACCTGCCCCGATGGCTCAGTGACCCTGTACTTCATCACCTGCCCCGATGGCTTAGTGACCTGTACTTCATCACCTGCCCCGATGGCTCATTCACCTGTACTGACCAAACGTTGGACAGACGGACCGCTGCCATATAGGCTATTAGCTGGAATATTGCTGAGTGCAGTAAACAACAAACAAACAAAAACACAATGAAGCAACGCACAACGCTCACACTAGTCCCGCTGTTGCCATACTCATTACACAGTACATTTGTAGTAGCACTGTTGAGGAGTTTGCATAAGTCACATTATCCAACATTGTCACATGATCACAAGTGAACTGCACCGGATGACTAATCTCGTTGAATGTAGGCGTTCGACTCATTCGGGATCTTGAACAGTTTCCTGACAGCCATGCATCTTGCAGAGTTCTTGTTATTATGTGCGTGTTGCACTGTTTTGTCAGCGAAGTCAAGTCGCCCGAACATTATTTTCATCCTCGCTGACGATTACGGATTCCATGACATCGGGTATCACAAGTCGGAGATAAAACACCAAATCTTGACAAGTTAGCCGCGGCTGGCGTGAAGCTGGAAAACTACTATGTCCAGCCTATCTGTACCCCGACACGGTCCCAGTTCATGTCAGGGAGGTACCAGGTGAGTCAGTCATACCCTTACTGGTTATAAAGTGTGCAGACGACAACCCAGGAACATGTCTGGAGTGGGGAGGTAGGCGGTCACCAATAATTTTGTACACATGTAAAGTGTGTGTGTGTGTGTGAGAGAGTGAGTGAGTGAGTGAGACAGAGCGTGCGTGCGTGCGTGTGTGTGTGCAATTTTGTACATAACAATATTAAAAAACATTTTCTGATAAATTAGGTGGGCCGGGAATTGAGTTTTGTCTGCAGGTAGGGTGTGTCACTTACTTTGTACATAAAATTTAAAGGGGTCATTCATATTGTGCATGCTTCTCCATAAAAATCATCATCACTCTCTCACTCACTCACTCTCTCTCTCTCTCTCTCTCTCTCTCTCTCTCTCTCTCTCTCTCTCACCTCACTCACTCTCTCTCTCACACACACACACACACACACACACACTAACCATAAATTATACACAGCTTTTCAGGGCTTGGCAGAATGGAAAATAATGCGGTTCACGGTCTTTGAGACCTATTTATCCTCATGATCACAATTTCTTTGAATCAGAACTGAGTGACTGACTGACTGACTACATGTGGCACATCCTTTGTACATAAAATGTAGAGGGTTCATTCATATTGTGCATGCTTCTCCATAAAAATCATCATCAAACACACACACACACACACACACACACACACACACAAACCATAAATTATACACAGCTTTTCAGGGCAACTTGTTGCTTGCTTCATTTATTGCTTTAGCATTGCAGAAGCTTGGCAGAATGGAAAATAACGCGGTTCAGGGTCTGTGATACCTATTTATCCTCATGATGACAGTTTGTATTTCTTTGTTTGAATCAGAACTGAGTGACTGACTGAAGACGTTCAGACACGAATGTCTGTACATGGATTGTTTTCATTTTCTGAACAGAATTATCAGCTGGATGTTACAAACATGCTTGTTCCAAATTAATTAGCTTCCATAATTTCACTGAACTAGTAAGATTGTTTTCATAATATTGTAATTTGGGGTTCAAATCCTATTTCAGGGGTATAGTTTCTTTATGTTTTGTCGATCAAACACTGTAAAGACTATGTATTCAGCGGTGTCCGTCTGTCGGTACGTCCCGATTCTTGTTAAAACGATATCTCATCAACTGTTGTACCCAATGTCTTCAAATTTGGTGACAGCTTACACTGGGGTATTACGCAAGCACACCAGTTGATTTGGGTGACCTTGGTATCTTCAAGGTCACCACGACACTTTGAACACTTTTCAAACTTATGTAAACGCGATATCTCATAAAATATTGCTTCCAATGTCTTCAATTATGTCGACAGCCTACATTGGGTGATTATGCAGACACCGGTCATTTCAGGCATCTTGTATGTGACCAAAAAATTAAAAGTAGTAAATATGTTATAAATATTCCATTCTTTATCGGCGGGGGACATTGTCATATCAGTGGCAAACACTCATTTCTTATTTAATGCAGCACTGAGCAATAATCAAGCTACACGGCGGCGTTTTGTAAATAACCAAACCAGACAATCCCGCGATCAACGTCATGAACATTGATCTACACAACTGGGATATGCAGTCGTGCCAACCAAGTGTTAGTGAGCCTGACCATCTCTTTTGTCTGTTTTCAGATTCACACAGGTTTACAACACGGCATCATCTGGAGCTCTCAGCCCAATGGCCTCCCTCTGGATAGTCCCACATTAGCAGACAAGATCAAACAGGCCGGCTACTCCACCCATGCTGTCGGCAAATGGCATCTGGGCTTCTACAAGGATGACTACCTGCCTACCAATCGGGGATTTGATTCATACTATGGTAAGGAAAGATGTCAACTGTTTGTTTGTTTGTTTATTTGTTGTTAAATGTGGCAATCAGCAATATTCCAGCTGTATCGTGCCAGTGTTGAAATAGTCGAGTGTGGACCAGACAACCCAGTGATTGACATCATGAGCATCAACACAATATGAATGTGATGGTCTGTTAACCAAGCCAACCACCCAATCCTATTTGTCACCGGCTATGATATCTGTGAAATAAATGAAACATCATGATTATCCCATATCATCTGGAAGCTGAAGCAATTGAAATTCATTTCTGGTGTCCCGTCGTGACATTGCTAGAATATTGCCTAAAGCTGTGTAAATCCATTCACTCACTCACTCACTCATTCACTAACCCACCCATTGTTGTATACAATTTGTGTAGAGAAACCACATGTTTTAGTATATCAATTTATTTACCAAACATCACCTTTTTATTTGACCTAACCCTTTATATATCTAATCTTAACAACTTGCAGGCTATCTGACAGGCAGCGAGGACTACTTCACACACAAACGTTGCGACGACCACGATTCCAGATACTCGTTTTGTGGCCTTGACTTACGTAACAATACAACCCCAGTTTTCAATGAGACCGGCCACTATTCAACGTATCTGTTTACGGAGAGGGCTATCAGTGTGATCAAGGATCATGATGAGTCCAAAGTAGGTGCAAGTTCCATCGAGAATGTTTCATGTCAAAATAAAAATATTAATAATAATAATAGTCGAGATATTTTGTGCATTTACCCATGCACATTGCATGCTCAAAGCGCTGACATATAACCCCTGGTTAACGAGTACAGAACACTCCCTGTGCAGAATACAACCTGTCTCCTATTAGGCGCTCAAGGTTCAAATTCAGACTACCATCGTATCGTACCAGGTACCTTTTTTCTGTTGGGTGGACAGAGGCAATTTTTTAACAAACCCACTTGCCTTAGGTGAGACCACATGTATCACATGCGTTTCGTTGTGGGGTAAGACTGAAGTCCTAGAAAGTCTCAGGAGTCGAGCTGCCAAACACGGTCACCCATCCAAGGACTCTCCATGCTCAGCATTGCTTAACTTCAACTGATTTGTGACCTGAGCTCTATGCACATGACCACATCTTGAAAATAGTGTCTGTGTGGTGACCTTGTCCGCCAGTTTGGGTACTGTGTCAACTTCATTGTTTTCAACTTTTAATGGAGCCTCTGACGTGTATTACTTGTGTTGAAAGGCATATACACATGGAACAAAGTATTGCAACATCCCATATTCTTCATAGTATCAATATGTTACCATTAACCATAGCAAAGGAATTTATCCAAACCTCAGTTTAACTTACTGTCTTGATACATTGACTTTCAGCGAATAATTAAATGGCAAATCTTAATTAAAAAAGCATGAAAAACTGTAGCTTATTGGAAAAGGATTGACTCATTTTGTAGTCCAATGTCGTATGACGTTAACAAGTGCGCTCATTTTCAAGATTTGGATATACAACTCAAAAATCACATAAGTAATAACATCCCTGACCCTCCTGACTGATTGTATCAGATGTTGAATGTGACGTTGTGGTATTGTGTTCTATTCTTCATGGAGGGCTTGTTCTAATACATCAATATTTTGTATCTCATAATGTCCCAAACATGGGATTTAGGATCTGGACTCCTGGTGGTCCAAGGTAGAGTTGCTACCATCTCTTGACGTGAGAAATCACCAAGGACATGCGTACGATGTGGCATAGCAAGTGTCATCCTTCAAGACTGTTTAGAGGATGGCCATCAAATGTGGTACAACAACCAAAAAACATATATAAATGATATTGTTAAAGCACATGTTTTAAATTTGCTTTCAAGTGTGACTTTGTGTATATAAAATACTTGTGTACATGTGTTAACTTGGTCTTGTAGCTATTTAGCTGAAATAGACTATAGCTCATATGATGTTAAATTTGAACTCACCCACTACTATGATAGTGGTGATTTACTTGTAGGCTCATCATGTTTTTGTTTCTTGTTTGCAGCCATTTTTCCTGTACCTCGCCTATCAGTCTACGCACGCACCTCTGCAGGTCCCAGGGAAATATTTGAATCCGTACAGCCACATCAAGGACTTGAACAGGCGCAATTTTGCCGGTAATATGGTCACTGTTAAACCTGACATATTCAGTAGGTAGTCCAGTGTATGGCCTCTTTCTTCTCACACAAAGTGAGTTGGGTTCTACTCTGTTTTACCAATATGTCTGCTATATCATAACTTGTCAATTTCTAACTTTCCTTGATCGGCATTATGCTTCACCATTAGGGAAAGAGTTGATCTGACAAAATATTGAGCATTTTGCTGTTGCCCTAGGTAAGCATTGTTTGTTGGACAAACTTACTTCTTATTAAATTTTTTTAGTGAAACTTCATTTATAATATAGTCAGCAAATCTTCATATGATAATAGTGAAAGTTTGAAGGTGCATCACCACTTGCACTTCCTCATGACCATAGTTCTTTGTACAGTAATTGCTCTTGAAAGATGACCGGTGTATGACGTGAATTTGCATGTGTACGATTGTCGTTTTCAAACAATAAAATGGCTAGGAACAAACACGTACAACTGTGTGATGCAAGATGATTGTCAAAATTAATGGTTTACAGTGATTTATCGACCTTCTTGAAAACCGTCAAACTCAAGAACGACACCCCATGCACGTGTATGGGGCGACTGGTTGTGCACGTGCATCCCATGCGTTGTGTTTAAGGGTGACGATTTTGTGAAATGGTGGTGCGTTCATAAGATATCTGTCTTTGAAAAGTTTGTTAACGCTTATCTTCCTATCTAAATTGAAAGTTCACGTTCCCTTACTATTTTTGAAGAGTATAGATGCCTGATGACCAACAATATCAACCCGTGAAGATCCGGGTTAGAATATTGATCTTCACTAACCCATGCTTGTTATAAGAGGCGACTAACGGGATCGGGTGGTCAGGCTTTCCAATTCCCATGTCATCGTTTCCCAATTGCGTAGATCGATGCTCATGCTGTTGATCACTGGACTATCTGGTCCAGACTCGATTATTTACAGACCGCCATATAGCTGGAATATTGTTGAGTGCGGCATAAAACTAAACTCACTCACTCACCAACAATGTGAGGTGTTGATAAATCAGTTGTGTTCTTATTCACGTGATCCGGCTGTCAACAAAACACCCGTACAGGGCCCAGTTCCACGAAACGATCTTGGAGCTAAAGTGATTGTAACACACATACCTCAGCATCGGCTTATGATCATCATAGCTATTACGATCACATTGTGCAATGGGGCCCAGATGTTTATCGGTTACATGTTTTCAACTTCAAGGGATGACTGCATGTATGGACGAGGGGGATCGGAAACATCACTGCAGCTCTCAGTGCTACTGGCCAGCTGGAGAATACCCTCATTGTCTTCTCCACAGGTAAGTAATATTTTATTAGAGTTGAATCACAGACAGTGATGACTGTCAGACCTTAGTTAATAAAAGGTGGATGTTCTAAGTCTCTGTAGAAAATTAACCAATAAATTATATGAATTTCAGGCATTTTACAGTTCAGATACTTGGTAACATGTAAATGATACACTGACTGCATGTACAAATCTGTATTACAACTGTGCTACGTCGTACAACATCTAAATGCGAGAGTGGCAGGTGCCTCATGTAGGGCAGTGCATGTTTAAATGTTTTATGGACAACTGGTGTGTTCTCAATGAAATATCATGGATTTAAATAGAACCCCAAAAAAGTGTCTTCGGCATGCAAATTGGTAACAACATTTGCATTGTTCATAATTTGATTTTCTTTCTTTTGGTAAATTCTGAGGTAGTGGGAATTTTTATATTCAAACTTGGAACTTCTGCTGTAATTTACGTCAGGACTGTTGTTTAATGCTGCCCTCCACAATATTCCAGCTGTATGGTAGCGGTCTGTAAATAATCGAGTCAGAACAATCTAGAACCAGACAATCTAGTGATCAAATCTATGAGCATCGATCTCATACAATGGGATACAATGACATGTGACAATAAAGTTAGAGAGCCTAAACCCCCTTTCCCCCACACACACCTCGATCATCACGTTAGTCTTATGACAAGCATAGGTTTATTGTGGGTTTATTTAAGCTTGAAGACTAGAAGTTTTGTATTTGAGGATGTGGTAGAATTATGGGAATCTACTAATTATTCATGACTGTCCTGACAAAGTACTTGTTTTTCAGACAATGGTGGTCAGATCTACGCAGGGGGAAACAACTGGCCACTGAGGGGTGGAAGGCGTCGTTATGGAAGGGGATTCCATGGTGTGGGCTTTGTGTACGGTGATATGCTGAAGAACAAAGGAACTGTCAATAATCAACTGATCCATGTCTCTGATTGGTTCCCTACATTGGTGGGTGTGGCTGGCGGGAACACCAATGGAACAAAGCCTCTGGATGGTTTTGACCAATGGAAGACCATCAGGTATGCTAGTATTTATGTAGAGTTTGAAACTTATGCGAAATATGCATATTGCCGGGCAGCACATGCAAAATATCCAAATCATCATCATCATCATCATCAATAATATCAGTTGAGTATATGGTGAAAATATAGCCTAGACCTAGTCTGTCTCCCAAACGCTTGAGAATAAATTAAGTACAAGACCTGCTCAAGGCAAGGATCAATTGGCAAGTCCAAATTGCCCCACAGCTCCTGAAAATACGGATTGTTCTGGGCTCCATTTGGATTTGTTTTGAAGATAAGAATATTTCTTAATTTTAATATTGTCATTCAAGCAAAGGGCATATGGTTGTTTGAATGTTGAGACGTGATGTGTGTTTGTGGGTTTTTTTAATGGTTGTATCAAATATAACTTGTTCAAATGATTTAAATTTCTGTGTTGAATTTAGACATGTTAGCGTAAATTTCCCACCTATGAAGTATGAATTTGAAACCTTTTGCTTACAATTTATATGTTTGGAAAAAGGAGGTCTCTTCAGTAGTATATGTCACAATGACAGCAATGTTTACTTGCTTACACAAGAAGGGAAAGTCTTAAATCAATTTGCCATTGTTCCAGTGAAGGTGGAGCCAGTCCGAGGAAGGAGCTCCTACACAACATTGACATCTTGACACAACCCAAAGGAGCTAAGCTTTTTTAACAACACCTTCGACACGCGGATCAGAGCCGCTATACGAGTTGGAGACTGGAAGCTCATCACAGGAAGTCCAGGTTTGTGGACACTCACTGCTTAATACTGAAGGGTAGCTTAGTGGTTAAGGTGTTTGCTCGTCACGCCGAACACCCGTGTTCAATTCATGTCTTTGCTCACACAGTCTTCCTCCATCCTCAGGAAACGGCAGCTGGATTTCGCCGCCACATCTCAGTAAGGAGACGGTTGTGGACAAGGATGATAATGAAGAATCTTTGGCTGTTTTGACATCGCAAATGACCCAAATGAACACAATGACTTGTCAGCATCACAACCAGACATTGTTAAGAAGCTTCTGGACCGACTAGAGTACTACCAGAAAACAGCAATACCCCCAGGTACCCTGATCCTGACCCTCAAGTGTGACCCCAAACTACATGGAGGGTGTGGGGCCGTGGGAGTAAAACAGAACTTACTCTGTACAGTAGAGTAGGTGGTTTAGGTTGTCTCTGATTTGGGTTAACATCCCGAATATACTATAATTGATTAACTGACAAGATAACCTTAATTAAAGCTGAAAGCCCCTTTTATATATACTTCTATGTACTCCTTTTAAATGTGACTTGATAAGTCTTAAACATATTATTGGAATTAGCTTTGAAGATTAGTTGTCTTTAGACGAAGCTTGCAGCTATTTTGGAAGATAAGTCAACTTTATTTGCCTGATATGTTGAATGTAACTGGGACCTTCTTCATCTGGCTGCTCAGTGCAGCCTCTTTTGATTGGTAGATCAATCCTTTAGAATGTAGCTTGGGTCATTTTTTGTTGATCACTCAATCGTTTGGAATGTAGCTTTGGTCATTTTTCGTTGATCACTCAATCCTTTGGAATGTAGCTTGGGTCATTTTTCGTTAATCACTCAATCTTTTGGAATGTAGCTTGGGTCAGCTTTCGCTTGTAGGTCAGTCCTTTAGAATTTAATTGTATTCGTATAGTATCCAAGATATTTTTATTGATTTAACTTCTTTGTAATTTCTCTCACGACGTTTCGAGACCATTCCAGGTCCCTTCATCAGGTGAACAGGTGAGAGAAATTACAAAGAAGTTTAATCCATAAAAATATCTTGGACATCAATGTACAACTTCTAAATGCCACTGAAAGACATCATTCGTATGGTAGTTTGAAGATTCTTCAAATATTTATTGTCTCAGTTGGTAAATATATATTTTCTAAATTGTTTCCCCCTGACATCAGTTAATTAGAAGATAATTTACTCTGTTTTCAATTTTGCGGTCCTTTTATCGTTGATTAAGACCGCTAAATGTAATTTATAAACCGAACGCGTCAAAAAGTTAATTGTATTCATACGCGGTGAATCGGTCTCTTTAATTAGAGGTCCTTAAACTGCCATTGAAGTATGGTTTTGATGAGCTCTCAGCCAATCAGAACTGAGTATCACACAGTGTAGTGCTAGAACAATGGATTGACTGTTTATATTACTTCCTTGTCAGTTGTTTAATATGAGGGTATTTATGAGACACCATTGTTTATAATTTGATACTTTTATACACATACCTTTATATTTTAATTATGCTTATATCATGGTATATTTCATATTTTTAAATGAGGGAAACACATGGGTGATTGGTGTGTGTATCCATGGCTTTGGAGGAAACTCTAGCTTGTATTCTCACTCATGGTCTCAGAACAGTGATAATACTTGTATGTATTCAGTAATCTTGAAGAAATCATACTTAACCATTTACTTAATACACTTAAATCATTGATCCAAACATTATTCATCTTTTCTATAGAGATGTTATGTCACAAGCGTCCATGACAGACTTTTTATGATATTGTCACATAGTTACTGATGCTTGGCCAAATGTAATTGATTGGCAGTATGCATGTAAATGTAACATATCAAAGAGATTAATGTAGTAACGAGGAAAGATATTTTATGCATTCAGGCTGAATGCAATTAGAGGCTAAAATTTGAAGCAAAGATGTCAACCAACAATATTTCCACAGTGGCAATATTTTGTTTTGACTGTCTGAATGTTTCATGACATGCACGGTAAGATACAATTTGTGTGTTCTATTTTATTGTTGTGGTTCACATGTGTACATTCCAGAGACTCAGCAATGTGAGGTTTCAAATTACATTAACCACCTCTAATTACTTACAGTTATCTCACTGCACCTATCACATTGGGCTTCAGAAGTTCACAAGATCAGATGGACAGTAACACTTCAGACCTCTGATTACAATATTTTGATGAATACTGCTTGTTTATTGATCTACATAGAGTTTATGATATATCATACTGGAAGGGATTGTTACCATACAAAACGGTTTTGTGTTTTTAAGAGAATCGTCTATTGTTGGATAGTCTCAGTCAACTTTATTGATTCAATAATCCATCAAGTCTACATTCAGGTGATAGCATAACTGGGTTATTCGGGAGCTGCGAAAATATCTTGTTATTAGTTATTAATAGTATTGATGTAGACGATATGTTAGTCATATTTCACATATGGTAATTCTCCCTAGTTAATTGTGTCACAAAACTAGACACAATATTTGTATACAGAAACACACATAACTAATAATGAATGTGTATAATGTTTATGGATTAAATTATGCTTTATTTGGGGTTATAAACCAAATAATCTTACCTTTATATCTGGCATGACCTATATTTATTTTTGATATATTTGAAATTGTACATGACATTGGGTCAACAGAAATGTCAAGATGTATATCTATTTGTTTATAATTTGTATTTAAAAAACCTGGGTGCAGGTTTACAACAGAGCTGTGAGGTGGGCTTACACATGATTTTTGCTAAAGATCACCATGGAAGTTGGTCCCAATACTATCTAAATATAGAGCTTTGCAACCTATGGGGCTTACATGAGAAAATTGGCTTGCTACAGACCTTTGGAGCATTTTACTGAAACTTGTACAACCACTACAAATGACATGTCCATTGTATTGACAATAAATATGATTAAACCAAAAATTGGTGTTCATGTCAATTTACAGGACAAGTGTGACATTTCATGACTGCATAATAGATTTTATTGCTCTGCATTCATCAGTTGTAATTCTAAGGTGTTTGATTTTTAACATCACCCTCAGCAATATTCCAGCTATATGGCGGAGGTCTTTAACTAATTAAGTCTGGACCAGACAATCCAGTGATCAACATCATGGGCATCAATCTATGCAATTGGGATACAATGACATGTGTCAACCAAGTCCGTAGGGTTGCTGAAGACCTATTCTAACCCGGATATTCAGGGGTTGTGATTCTAGGAGGATGAAGGAGCCTTAGAATGACTCTTAGAAGTGATGAAAGAGAAAGCATATACTCTGGAACATAGAGTTCCTTATATTTAAAAGGTTGATACCACAACATTTCTCCTTAAAGGTTATGTACTTGTACAATATTGACAAACCTTATGGATAACAAGTTCTTTGCTTTCATGGGAGCAATGTAATTCCTGCTTGGCAACAGTACAAGAATCTGTATCGAAACGTGGCACTCACGAAGTAAATTCCTGCTTGACAACGGTAAAGTTATCTGTATGGGCTAAAGAATCTGTATCGAAACTTTATCTCTTTCAAAGATCAATGGCGGTTCCCAAAGGAACACACAAAATGTACAAAGTACGTACTTTTACTTGGGAGATGTCATATGTTTCATGTCCCGTCGTACAAACATAATGACACGGTAACATCAGTGCATATCCATGGTGAGACCAATTTGCGTAGTGACTTATGAACCCAGTCCCTTAGCAACAATGTGTTCATTCGTAAATTAGCAATTTCGTTTGTTTCAATCAAAACAAAAAAAAACATTGCGTAGAACAATGCACAACATAAAACGTTTTCAGTGCAAATGGCCCCACACATAGCATCACATCCTTCTAACCGGCAGGAACTTTGAGACTCAATACTGTTCATAGAGTAAAGTCTGAATTCTTGTTTTGTTTACAAACGCGCAGTCTCCTCCTGAGCGCACCCCGCCGTGAATTGCAGGGATATTTAAAAGCGGCGTAAAACCATACCACTCGCTCTTCCGGAGCACAGCGTTCGGTTTCACATCTAATGTTGAGCTACTCTACTTCGTTTTATTTCATCAAGGCACGTTGTAATTGGTGACGATGACCTTTAGCCGTTTGATTCTAAAATGTTTGAAGAATTCAGGGATGTATGTGTCGGAGATGAGTGTGAAATTTATGTTATTTAATAGACGTCCCGTGACCTGCCAAGTCGAAATGTCATCCTAAACTCTCGTTTTTTTGCTTATGCTTGTTGTTTAACGCCAAACTCTGCACTCTCCAGATATATGAGGCGGTCTTTAAATATGGTCAAATGTAACATATGTTATGTTTGGGATTACACTTTCTTAGTGAAGTACAGATTCTATTTTCAGTGGCATTCCAAACGGCAAAGTTTCAGAATATTCGTTGGTGATTTAATAAAAAAACCCAGATACCCGTGATCTCTACTATGCTATTTTCTAACTTCTGTTCTCGAGTAATAATATATCTGATTTTCATATTTTGCAACAAACACACTAAAGACTGTGGTAATGTGTCGAAAACAGAGATTTGCGATGTACATTTTCGTTGGTCATTTTCCCCAGTTTTCACAATTCTAGAATGACAATGGAATATCTTAAAATAAAATTGAAACTACCGTGAACAAAATCAGGATTATAGAGGCAGGATATACACTCTTCGTAATCACTCTCCTACCCAGAGTTCCATGCGGCCCGCATAGGTTGCTTAGTCACCATTGTGCCACAGTGTGTCTTCGTCATCACTGCATTATGAGGTCAGAATACCATGACGTCACAGACTTCAGTCAAGACTCAAATGACAATTTGTAAGAACAATACTGGAAATGTTTCAAAGATTAATAAGTGGAGTCATTTTCAAGATTATGACATACGATCCTCAAGAAATTACATAAGTAACAATATACAATAGCCGAGAACAGTGTCAATATTTTGAGTAACGTCCTCCAACTGCAATAACATCACTGACCCTCCTCCTCATTGACATTATCAGACTTTGAGTTTGACGTTGGGGCATTGCGTTTCATTCTTAAATGGAAGGCTTGTTTCATTCCATCAATATGTTTTACTGGAAGATCTCTGTGACCCTCATGCCTCAAACATGTGCACGGTGTGACTAAGCATTGTCGTCCATAATGACTGACCTTGAGATCAGAGGATGGTCATTGACAGCAAAACCCTGTCTAAGAGGTCCAATCAGATTGTGTCTGATCGTCACATGGTTTGCTGATGTTTTCCGGCCAATCGGCTGGTGGATTAAGGATGCCAATCTCTTGCAATTGCCCTCAGTGACATGAGCCATTGCCAGTTGAGGAGACCCCACATTTGCTAAAGTCAATTGATTTTCAAGCAGTAAGATCAGAAAAATTATATTTGTTTAATGACGGATTTAAATGAAGTTTTCTCTAGCATATCTACAAGTAACGTATGGTACACCTGAATGGTCTAATCATCGTACAAACAAAACTATGATATGAATATAAAGGTTATATGTGAGTTAAAAAATCATAGGTGTTGCAATATTATTTCCATGTGTATATTTGCATTAATTTGTTTCTGTTAAGATTCTGTGGGAGGCAATTGTGTACTGAGTACTACGTTTAGTTTGGGCAGGGAGAATAGAAGACGGATTGCTGTAGATTATCCCTGGTTTGGGAGAAAAGACTGCTTTGGAAATGTCTAGGCCTATTCCGGAATATTCAAGTGTAGTCTGGCCCAGAGAGTTAGTGAGTTCAGTTCACCTAATATACTATCCCAAAAGAGAAACGCATAGTCGTTTTGTATTTCTGAAATCGATTAATTACCAATTGTCAAAATATGTAACAAAAGTGTTTATAACATGATTTTACACTATTGCACAAGTGATAAATCGACTTTACCTGAAAATGTTGATTTTGATGAGATTTCTTACAAGAAAAAGGCATCGCCACAATGCAACAGAAATCACCTCCCAGTTGAAATTGTGCAGCAAAGAGCATGCACTGTCTGGCTATGAAACTCCAGATTACTTTCGGAAACCTGCATTCGTTTTGAAGGAGTTTCTAGGTCAAATCACTACGCCACGTCTTGACGCTGCGACACGGAACATCGCCATTGAAAGAATGCACACTAGAGGTTATCAGTTTTCTGTTGCCAGGCGTCTGAATGTTAATCTGAGCATGCTATCACTGCTTGCAGCTCGTTACAACCAAACAGATATAACAAATGACCGTCCCCGTACAGGCAGACCTCGAGTCACCACTGCAGGCCAGGATCGGTACATCCGGGTACTACATTTGCGTGGTCGTACTGCCACGGGTGAGAGCACAGCAGCCAGGGTGCCTGGACTTCGGAGGATATCCGGTCAAACTGTACTGAACAGGTTGAGAGAGATTGGACTGAGAGTCAGGAGACCCGACGTCGGGACCATGCTAGGTGGTCACCATCGCGCTCAACGTCTCCGTTATCTAAAATTATCCACTCGGTTGTATAGATATTACCTTCTTCTAAACTGATGTAAAAATTCATGCACTAAAGTCTATTTGTGGACGAGTTATACATGTTTGAAAATACAACATTTTCGCAACAGATTTCTGGGTTATGCGTTTCTTTTTTGGAATAGTATATGTGTCGTTACAAGAAGCCAAGCGGTTGCGTGAAGAGCACTTTCACCCTGGCTCACAGTTCCTTTTAATTCTTAGAATTTTTATAAATACGGCCCCAGGCTGTTGATCACTGGATTGTCTGGGCATTACTCGATTATTTACAGGAAATACACGTACTGTTTGTTAATCCAGGGAGAATAGAAGACTGTAGGTTTATCTGAAATATTGTCCCGCGGTTACCATACTTATCACAACACAGTAAATGGAGCAGCACTGTTGAGGAGTTCGCACAAGTCACATGATCAAACATTGTCACATGATCACCAGTGACCTGCTCCGAAATGTAGGCGTTCGACACATCTGGATCTTCAGCAGTTTCGTGACAGCCATGCATCTTGCAGAAGTGTTGCTGTTATGTGCATGTTGCACTGTTTTGTCAGCGAAGTCAAGTCGCCCGAACATTATTTTCATCCTCGCTGACGATTACGGATTCCATGATATCGGGTACCACAAGTCGGAGATAAAAACACCAAA
Organism: Haliotis rubra; assembly: GCF_003918875.1. Classification (NCBI taxonomy): domain Eukaryota; kingdom Metazoa; phylum Mollusca; class Gastropoda; order Lepetellida; family Haliotidae; genus Haliotis; species Haliotis rubra. The sequence goes on from NW_025767088.1 coordinate 955,606, forward strand.
TCTTGACAAGTTAGCCGCGGCTGGGGTGAAGCTGGAAAACTACTATGTCCAGCCTATCTGTACCCCGACACGGTCCCAGTTCATGTCAGGGAGGTACCAGGTGAGTCAGTCCTACCCTTACCAGTTATAAACTATGTATTCTACAACCTGTCATTCATTCACTCCCGTGGACTTAACTGACAGATGTTTTTGGTGCATTGATAAACAGAAGATAAGGCCCCCACCCCACCGCCACCCTGCCCCCAATGCTTGTCATTTAAAAAAAATGCAAAATCAGATTCGCCAACCCCATCCTCCACCCCAAATGTGTATTTTTTACCCTCCCCAACATTCAATATATTTGGGTGTTCCTTCCCCCAACACCAGCTTCCACCTCCACCCTTTTAATTGAACACAGATAAAAGGGATATTTACATACCGGGTATTCTTGTCATTTACCTGATGAAGGAACAAGTAGCCCAGGAACACTATGTATCAATATACTTAATTAAGAAACTGTTATCTACAATACTCCTGGTCATAACTTCTCTGAATTAAATTACATAAGCTAAATATCTCTACAGAATTTCGATTGTATCATCTGTTGTATAACTCTTAGAGTGTCTTATGTATACATTCTTCTAGCCCATTGGTGAGAATAGATTTAATTAGTCTGTCTCACAGTCACTGAACCACATTATTTTCCCCACTGCCCAGCCTTTCTGCAGGGAGCCGTGACAATTTACACTTATCAGAGGGGTACACAAAGTCCGTGGTCTAGACTACTACAGCTTGTTCAGCTTGATCTGAGCTACTCTACATATGCATGACCCGGGAGGTCAAATGGCACAAACGGCAGATCGGGTTATCTTCATTTTATAGGGGTGCAGAGAATGTTATCAATGTTGCATCCGTGCAAAGCATGCATACATAGATTCGTTACACAACCTGTCCCGGAAAACAACACTTCAATTACCACTTTTTCTATTTCATGTTCAACTGCAATATTTCTGTCCCAGTAGTCGCTTTCCAAATTTTCAACAATAGGCACAACAATCAGTCCACTCCACAACCTGTAGTTGTCCGACTTCCACTTGGGATCCCCGGTGGCTGAGTGATTAGGTGGCTGACTTTGTGAGCTGGTGATTAGATGCCTGACTCTGATGGTCTTGGTTCGAATCCCTAATGGGACTCAAACAGTGTGTGACTTAGCCACTGACCCACTAGCCCACTGGCTAGTCAAAATCCAGTCAGGCCAGTAAATCTCCTCAATCACTGGCCCGGCTGGCTTGTGAATTTTCATGTGGGTCATTTTGTAACTATATCACTCCCTCAGACTTGTTAAGTTATAACACACTTTAAAAAATCATGCAAAATGATGGCCTCATAAATATGTTCATCATATTAGCAGCTTAATGATGAAACCTGTGTCTATATTCAAATTTCGGGCTAGTGAATTATTTTATGGGCAAGTAACTTTCACATAGCCAGCCCGACTGGCTAGCAACATCTGGAAACTATTTTGCTCACTGGACTCAACCCAACAAAAGAACTAGAATCTGTACCTTTACTGAGAAAGTGTTTAAAATAATATAATGATATAACATGTGTTACATTTGACCACTTTCTAAATGGCATGTGTGTTCAAGGACTTTAGTCATGTTTTCAGATTCACACAGGTTTACAACACGGTATCATCTGGGCCGTTCAGCCCAATGGCCTCCCGCTAGACAGCCCCACAGTAGCAGACAAGATCAAACAGGCCGGCTACTTCCACCCACGCTGTCGGCAAATGGCATCTGGGTTTCTACAAAGATGGCTACCTGCCTACCAATCGGGGATTTGATTCATACCTATGGTAAGGAAAGATGTCAACTGAAAAATGTGTGTTGTTTGTTTTGTTTGTGGCACTCAGCAATATTCCAGCTTATATCATGGCAGCCTGTAAATATTCCTGTAATATATAGTGTGGACTAGACAATCCTGTGATTGACGTCAGCGAACATTTATTATATACAATATGAATACGAATATGATGGTGTAAGTTAACCAAGTCAGCGACCTATTTCCGTTAGATGCTGTAATAAAAGCCCAGGTATTGAAGACCAATTCTAGTTTTCATGGTCTAAACTGTGGCAGTGGCTAGTGATGGATATGTATGTCACTGTAGCAGTGGCTAGTGATGGGACATGTATGTCACTGTAGCAGTGGCTAGTGATGGATATATATGTCACTGTAGCAGTGGCCAGTGATGGATATGTATGTCACTGTAGCAGTGGCTAGTGATGGACATGTATGTCACTGTGGCAGTGGCTAGTGATGGACATGTATGTCACCGTAGCAGTGGCTAGTGATGATATATATGTCACCGTAGCAGTGGCTAGTGATGGATATGTATGTCACCAGCAGTGGCTAGTGATGGACATGTATGTCACCGTGGCAGTGGCTAGTGATGGATTATGTATGTCACCGTAGCAGTGACTAGTGATGGATATGTATGTCACCGTAGCAGTGGCTAGTGATGACATGTATGTCACCGTAGCAGTGGCTAGTGATGGATATATATGTCACCGTAGCAGTGGCCAGTGATGGATATGTATGTCACCGTAGCAGTGGCTAGTGATGGACATGTATGTCACCGTAGCAGTGGCATAGTGATGGACATGTATGTCACCGTAGCAGCGGCTAGTGATGGATTACGTATGTCACCGTAGCAGTGACTAGTGATGGATATGTATGTCACCGTAGCAGTGGCTAGTGATGACATGTATGTCACCGTAGCAGTGGTATAGTGATGGATATATATGTCACCGTAGCAGTGGCCAGTGATGGATATGTACGTCACCGTAGCAGCGGTGGCTAGTGATGGATATATATGTCACCGCAGCAGTGGCTAGTGATGTATATGCATGTCACTACCGTAGCAGCGGCTAGTGATGGAGACGTACGTCAATACGGCAGTGGCTAGTGATGGATGTGTATGTCACCATTGACAGCAGTGGCTTCAGATGGATATGCGTATGTCACCGTAGCAGTTGGCTAGGTGATGGATATGTATGTCACCGTAGCAGCGGCTAGTGATGGACATGTATGTCACCAGCAGTGGCCAGTGATGCACATGCGCGTCACCGTAGCGCGATCTATGATGATTAACGCATGTCACCGTAGCAGTGGCTAGTGATGCACATGTATGTCACCGTAGCAGTGGCTAGTGATGGATATATATATGCCTCACCGTAGCAGTGGCCAGTGATGGATGGATACGTCACCGTAGCAGTGGCTAGTGATTGACATGTATAGTCACCGCAGCAGTGGCCAGTGATGGATGTACATGTCACCGTGTTAAGCGATCAGTGATGGATATACGTATGTCACCGTAGCAGTGGCTAGTGATGGACATGCATGTCATTGTAGCAGGCTAGTTATGGATATGTATGTCACCGGCAGCGCTAGTGATGGATATGTATGTCACCGCAGCAGCGGCCAGTGATGGACATGCATGTCACCGTAGCAGCGGCTAGTGATGGATATGTATGTCACCGTAGCAGTGGCCAGTGATGGACATGTCACCGTAGCCAGTGACCAGTGATGGATAATGCATGTCAACAGCAGTGGCCAGTGATGGACATGCATGTCACCGCGTAGCAGTGGCTAGTGATGGATATGTATGTCATCAGAAGCAGTGGTTAGTGATGGACATGCATGTCACCGTAGCAGCGGCCAGTGATGGACATGTATGTCACCGTAGCAGTGGCTAGTGATGGATATGTATGTCACCGTAGCAGAGGCCAGCGGATGGATATGCATGTCACCGCAGCAGCGGCCAGTGATGGATATGTATGTCACCGTAGCAGTGGCCAGTGATGGACATGTATGTCACCGTAGCAGTGACTAGTGATGGATACGTGCATGTCACCGTAGCAGTGGCTAGTGATGGACATGTACAGTCACCGTAGCAGTGGCTAGTGATGGATATGTATGTCACCGTAGTAGAGGCTAGTGATGGATATGTATGTCACTACCGTAGCAGCGGACTCAGAGATGGATATGTATAATCACTACCGTAGCAGTGGCTAGTGATGGATATGTATGTAACCGTAGCAGTGGCTAGTGATGGATGTATGTCACTACTGTAACAGTGGCTAGTGATGGATATGTATGTCAATGTAGCAGTGGCTAGTGATGGATTACGTGGTGTCACTCACTCGTAGCAGTGCCTAGTGATGGAAATGTTAATCACTGGTAGTAGTGGCTAGTGATGGATATATATGTCTGTAGTTGGTTAGGGATGATATATATGTCACTGTAGCAGGGCCAGTGATGGATATATATATGTCAATCATTGAAGCGGCTAGTGACGTGACATGTATGTCAAATTACCGTAGCAGTGGCTAGTGATGGATATGCATGTCACTGTAGTAGAAGGACTAGCGATGGATATGTATGTCACCATTGCAGCAGGCCTGTGATGGATATGTATGTCAACACCGTGTTATGGCCAGTGATGGATATGCATGTCACCGCAGCAGCGGCCAAGTGATGGATTACGCACGTCACCGCAGCAAGGCGACCAGTGACGGATTACCGCATGTCACCGTAGCAGCGGCTAGTGATGGACATGTATGTCACCGCAGCAGTGGCTAATGATGGATATGTGATGTCACCGCAGCAGAGGCCAGTGATGGATATGCATGTTCACCACCGTGTTAAGTGACCAGAGACGGATGTATAGTCACCACCGTAGCAGTGGCCAGAGATGGATATGTATGTAACCGTAGCAGCGGCTAGTGATGGATGTGTATGTCACCACTGTAACAGTGGCCAGTGATGGATATGTATGTCAATGTAGCAGTGGCTAGTGATGGATGTATGTCACTACTGTAGCAGTGCCTAGTGATGGAAATGTACATCACTGTAGTAGTGGCTAGTGATGGATATATATGTCACTGTAGCTGTGGCCTAGTGATGGATATGTATGTCACTGTAGCAGTGGCTAGTGATGGACATGTATGTCACCGTAGCAGTGGCTTCAAGTGATGGATATGTATGTCACCGTAGCAGTGGCTAGTGATGGACATGTATGTCACCGTAGCAGAGGCTAGTGATGTATATGTATGTGACTGCAGTACAAGCAAGTGATGGATATGCATGTGACTGTAGAGTAGCCATTGATGGATATGTATGTCACCGTAGTAGTGGCTACAGTGATGGATATGTATGTCACCGTAGCAGCGGCTATGATGGACATGTATGTCACCTGTGGCAGTGGCTGAGTATTGATGGATATGTATGTCACCAGCAGCAGTGGCTAGTGATGGATATGTATGTCACCGTTGCAGTGGCTAGTGATGGATATGTATGTCACTGTGGCAGTGGCTAGTGATGGATATGTATGTCACCACCAGCAGTGGCTAGTGAAGGATATGCACATGTCACCGTAGAGCAGCTTTCATTGATGGATACGTATGTCACCGTAGCAGTGGCTAGTGATGGACATGTATGTCCACCGTTGCAGTGGCTAGTGATGGATATGTATGTCACCGTAGCAGTGGCTAGTGATGGATATGCATGTGACTGTAGAGCAGCCATTGATGGATATGTATGTCACCGGGTAGTAGTGGCTAGTGATGGATATGTATGTCACCGTGGCAGTGGCTGTATTGATGGACATGTATGTCACTGTGGAAGTGGCTAGTGATGGATATATGTCATGTAGCAGCAAAGCAGGCCAGTGATGGATATGTATGTACTGTTGCAGTGGCTAGTGATGGATATGTATGTCACCGTAGCAGTGGCTAGTGATGGATATGTATGTCACTACCGTAGCAGTGGCTAGTGAAGGATATGTATGTCACCAGAGCAGCTATTGATGGATATGTATGTCACCGTAGCAGTGGCTAGTGATGGACATGCATGTCACCGTGGCAGTGGCTAGTGATGGATATGTATGTCACCACCGCAGCAGTGGCCAGTGATGGATATGTATGTCACCGCAGAGCAGCCATTGATGGATATGTATGTCACCGTAGCAGTGGCTAGTGATGGACATGTATGTCACCGTTGCAGCGGCTAGTGATGGATATGCATGTCACCACCGCAGCAGCGGCCAGTGATGGATATGTATGTCACCGCAGAGCAGCTATTGATGGATATGTATGTCACCGTAGCAGTGGCCAGTGATGGACATGTATGTCACTGTTGCAGTGGCTAGTGATGGACATGTATGTCACCGTGGCAGTGGCTAGTGATGGATATGTATGTCACTGCAGCAGTGGCTAGGTGATGGATATGTATGTCACCGTTGCAGTGGCTAAAGTGATGGATATGTATGTCACCGTAGCAGTGGCTAGTGATGGATATGTATGTCACCACCGTAGCAGTGGCTAGTGAAGGATATGTATGTCACTGTAGAGTAGCTATTGATCGATATGTATGTCACTGTGGCAGTGGCTAGTGATGGACATGTATGTCACTGTGGCAGTGGCTAGTGATGGATATGTATGTCACTACTGCAGCAGTGGCTAGTGATGGATATGTATGTCACTGTAGAGTAGCTATTGGTGGATATGTATGTCACTGTAGCAGTGGCTAGTGATGGACATGTATGTCACTGTTGCAGTGGCTAGTGATGGATATGTATGTCACTACTGCAGCAGTGGCTAGTGATGGATATGTATGTCACTGTACAGTAGCTATTGATGGATATGTATGTCACTGTAGCAGTGGCTAGTGATGGACATGTATGTCACTGTGGCAGTGGCTAGTGATGGATATGTATGTCACTGTAGCAGTGGCTAGTGATGGATATGTATGTCACCGTAGCAGTGGCCAGTGATGGATATGTAAGTCACCGGTGACAGTGGCTAGTGATGGATATGTATGTCAACACGTAGTAGTGGCTAGTGATGGATATGCATGTCACCGTAGCAGTGGCTAGTGATGGACATGTATGTCACCGTGGCAGTGGCTAGTGATGGATATGTATGTCACCGTAGCAGTGGCTAGTGATGGATATGTATGTCACCGTAGCAGTGGCTAGTGATGGACATGTATGTCACCGTAGCAGTGGCTAGTGATCGATATGTATGTCACCGTAGCAGTGGCTAGTGATGGATACGCATGTCACCGTTGCATGGCCAGTGATGGATATGTATGTCACTACCTAGCAGTGGCCAGTGATGGATATGTATGTCACCGTAGCAGTGGCTAGTGATGGATATGTATGTCACCGTTGCAGTGGCTAGTGATGGATATGTATGTCACCGTTGCAGTGGCCAGTGATGGATATGCATGTCACCACTCTAGCAGTGGCCAGTGATGGATATGTATGTCACCGTAGCAGTGGCTAGTGATGGACATGTATGTCACCGCAGCAGCGGCCAGTGATGGATATGTATGTCACTGTAGCAGAGGCTAGTGATGGATATGTATGTCACTACACTGCAGCAAGTGACTCAGGAGATGGATATGCATGTCACCACCGTAGCAGTGGCTAGTGATGGATATGTATGTAACCGTAGCAGTGGCTAGTGATGGATGTGTATGTCACCACTGTAAAGCAGTGGCTAGTGATGGACATGTATGTCACCGTAGCAGTGGCTAGTGATGGATCTGCATGTCACCACTGTAGCAGTGCCCAGTGATGGAAATGTACATCACCGTAGTAGTGGCTAGTGATGGATATATATGTCACCGTAGCCGTGGCTAGTGATGGATATGTATGTCACCGTAGCAGTGGCTGGGGTGATGGGACATGTATGTCACTGTAGCAGTGGCTAGTGATGGACATGTATGTGACCGTAGTAGTGGCTAGTGATGGACATGCATGAGACCGTAGAGCAGCTATTGATGGATATGTATGTCACCGTAGTAGTGGCTAGTGATGGATATGTATGCCCACCGTGGCAGTGGCTAGTGATGGACATGTATGTCACCGTAGCAGTGGCTACCTGATGGATATGTATGTCACCAGTAGCAGTGGCTAGTGATGGATATGTATGTCACTGTAGTAGTGGCTAGTGATGGATATATATGTCACTGTAGCTGTGGCTAGTGATGGATATGTATGTCACTGTAGCAGTGGCTAGTGATGGACATGTATGTCACTGTAGCAGTGGCTAGTAATGGATATGTATGAGACTGTAGAGTAGCTATTGATGGATATGTATGTCACTGTAGCAGTGGCTAGTGATGGACATGTATGTGACTGTAGTAGTGGCTAGTGATGGACATGCATGAGACTGTAGAGTAGCTATTGATGGATGTGTATGTCACTGTAGTAGTGGCTAGTGATGGATATGTATGTCACTGTGGCAGTGGCTAGTGATGGACATGTATGTCACTGTGGCAGTGGCTAGTGATGGATATGTATGTCACCGTAGCAGTGGCTAGTGATGGATATGTATGTCACTGTTTGCAGTGGCTAGTGATGGATATGTATGTCACTGTAGCAGTGGCTAGTGATGGATATGTATGTCACTACAAACGTAGCAGTGGCTAGTGAAGGATATGTATGTCACTGTAGAGTAGTTATTGATGGATATGTATGTCACTGTAGCAGTGGCTAGTGATGGACATGTATGTCACTGTTGCAGTGGCTAGTGATGGATATGTATGTCACTGTAGCAGTGGCTAGTGATGGATATGCATGTGACTGTAGAGCAGCTATTGATGGATATGTATGTCACTGTAGTAGTGGCTGAAAGTGATGGATATGTATGTCACTGTGGCAAGGTGGCTAGTGATGGAGATGTATGTCACTGTGGCAGTGGCTAGTGGTGGATATGTATGTCACTGTAGCAGTGGCTAGTGATGGATATGTATGTCACTGTTGCAGTGGCTAGTGATGGATATGTATGTCACTGTAGCAGTGGCTAGTGATGGATATGTATGTCACTACTGCAGCAGTGGCTAGTGAAGGATATGTATGTCACTGTAGAGTAGCTATTGATGGATATGTATGTCACTGTAGCAGTGGCTATTGATGGACATGTATGTCACTGTAGCAGTGGCTAGTGATGGATATGTATGTGACTGTAGCAGTGGCTAGTGATGGATATGTATGTCACTGTAGCAGTGGCTAGTGATGGACATGTATGTCACTGTGACAGTGGCTAGTGATGGATATGTATGTCACTGTAGCAGAGGCTAGTGATGGATATGTATGTCACTGTAGCAGAGGCTAGTGATGGATATGTATGTCACTACTGTAGCAGTGACTAGAGATGGATATGTATGTCACTACTGTAGCAGTGGCTAGTGATGGATATGTATGTAACTGTAGCAGTGGCTAGTGATGGATGTGTATGTCACTACTGTAACAGTGGCTAGTGATGGATATGTATGTCAATGTAGCAGTGGCTAGTGATGGACATGTATGTCACTACTGTAGCAGTGCCTAGTGATGGAAATGTTAATCACTGTAGTAGTGGCTAGTGATGGATATATATGTAACTGTAGCTGTGGCTAGTGATGGATATGTATGTCACTGTAGCAGTGGCTAGTGATGGATATATATGTCACTGTAGCAGTGGCTAGTGATGGACATGTATGTCACTACTGTAGCAGTGGCTAGTGATGGATATGTATGTCACTGTAGTAGTGACTAGTGATGGATATGTATGTCACTATTGTAGCAGTGGCTTGTGATGGATATGTATGTCACTGTAGCAGTGGCTAGTGATGGATATGTACGTCACTGTAGCAGCGGCTAGTGATGATTACGTATGTCACTGTAGCAGTGACTAGTGATGGAATGCATTATGTCGCCCACCTGTAGCAGTGGCTAGTGATGAACATGTATGTCACTCTTAGCAGTGGCTAGTGATGGATATGTATGTCACTGTAGCAGAGGCTAGTGATGGATATGTATGTCACTACCGTAGCAGTGACTAGAGATGGATATGTATGTCACTACTGTAGCAGTGGCTAGTGATGGATATGTATGTAACCGTAGCAGTGGCTAGTGATGAGATGTATGTCACTACTGTAACAGTGGCTAGTGATGGATATGTATGTCAATGTAGCAGTGGCTAGTGATGGATGTGTATGTCACTACCGTAGCAGTGCCTAGTGATGGAAATGCGTACATCACCTGTAGTAGTGGCTAGTGATGGATATATATGTCACTGTAGCTGTGGCTAGTGATGGATATGTATGTCACCAGCAGTGGCTAGTGATGGACATGTATGTCACCGTAGCAGTGGCTAGTGATGATATGTATGTCACCGTAGCAGTGGCTAGTGATGGACATGTATGTCTGCAGCAGAGGCTAGTGATGTATATGTATGTGACCGTAGCAAGTCGCCAGTGATGGATATGCATGTGACCGTAGAGTAGCCATTGATGGATATGTATGTCACTGCAGTAGTGGCTAGTGATGGATATATGTATGTCACCGTGGCAGTGGCTAGTGATGGACATGTATGTCACCGTGGCAGTGGCTAGTGATGGATATGTATGTCACCGTAGCAGTGGCTAGTGATGGATATGTATGTCACCGTTGCAGTGGCCAGTGATGGATATGTATGTCACCGTAGCAGTGGCTAGTGATGGATATGTATGTCACCACCGTAGCAGTGGCTAGTGAAGGATATGCATGTCACTACTGCAGAGTAGCTATTGATGGATATGTATGTCACTGTAGCAGTGGCCAGTGATGGACATGTATGTCACCTTTGTTGCAGTGGCTAGTGATGGATATGTATGTCACTGTAGCAGTGGCTAGTGATGGATATGCACCGTGACTGCAGAGTAGCTATTGATGGATATGTATGTCACTGTAGTAGTGGCTAGTGATGGATATGTATGTCACCGTGGCAGTGGCTAGTGATGGATATGTATGTCACCGTGGAAGTGGCTGCAAAGTGATGGATATGTATGTCACCGTAGCAGTGGCTGAGTGATGGATATGTATGTCACTGAATGATGCATGTGGCTAGTGATGGATATGTATGTCACCGTAGCAGTGGCTAGTGATGGATATGTATGTCACTACCAGCAGTGGCTAGTGAAGATGGATATGTATGTCACCGTAGAGTAGCTCCATTGATGGATAGCGTATGTCACTGTAGCAGTGGCTAGTGATGGACATGTATGTCACTGTGGCAGTGGCTAGTGATGGATATGTATGTCACTACCACTGCAGCAGTGGCTAGTGATGGATATGTATGTCACTGTAGAGTAGCTATTGATGGATATGTATGTCACCGCTGTAGCAGTGGCTAGTGATGGATATGTATGTCACTGTTGCAGTGGCTAGTGATGGATATGTATGTCACTACTGCAGCAGTGGCTAGTGATGGATATGTATGTCACCGTAGAGTAGCCATTGATGGATATGTATGTCACCGTAGCAGTGGCTAGTGATGGACATGTATGTCACCGTTGCAGTGGCTAGTGATGGACATATGCTTATATGTCACCGTGGCAGTGGCTAGTGATGGATATGTATGTCACCGTAGCAGTGGCTAGTGATGGATATGTATGTCACCGTTGCAGTGGCTAGATATGATGGATATATGTATGTCACTGTAGCAGTGGCTAGTGATGGTCACCGTGGCAGTGGCTATATGTATGTCACTACTGTAGCAGTGGCTAGTGAAGGATATGTATGTCACTGTAGAGTAGCTATTGATGGATATGTATGTCACTGTAGCAGTGGCTAGTGATGGACATGTATGTCACTGTGGCAGTGGCTAGTGATGGATATGTATGTCACTACTGCAGCAGTGGCTAGTGATGGATATGTATGTCACTGTAGAGTAGCTATTGATGGATATGTATGTCACTGTAGCAGTGGCTAGTGATGGACATGTATGTCACTGTTGCAGTGGCTAGTGATGGATATGTATGTCACTACTGCAGCAGTGGCTAGTGATGGAAAAATATATGTATGTCACTGTACAGTAGCTATTGATGGATATGTATGTCACTGTAGGAGTGGCTAGTGATGGACATGTATGTCACTGTGGCAGTGGCTAGTGATGGATATGTATGTCACTGTAGCAGTGGCTAGTGATGGATATGTATGTCACTGTAGCAGTGGCTAGTGATGGATATGTAAGTCACTGTGACAGTGGCTAGTGATGGATATGTATGTCAATGTAGTAGTGGCTAGTGATGGATATGTATGTCACTGTAGCAGTGGCTAGTGATGGACATGTATGTCACAGATAGAGCTATGTCACTGTGGCAGTGGCTAGTGATGGATATGTATGTCACTGTAGCAGTGGCTAGTGATGGATATGTATGTCACTGTAGCAGTGGCTAGTGATGGACATGTATGTCACTGTAGCAGTGGCTAGTGATCGATATGTATGTCACTGTAGCAGTGGCTAGTGATGGATATGCATGTCACTGTTGCAGTGGCTAGTGATGGATATGTATGTCACTACTCTAGCAGTGGCTAGTGATGGATATGTATGTCACTGTAGCAGTGGCTAGTGATGGATATGTATGTCACTGTTGCAGTGGCTAGTGATGGATATGTATGTCACTGTTGCAGTGGCTAGTGATGGATATGTATGTCACTACTCTAGCAGTGGCTAGTGATGGATATGTATGTCACTGTAGCAGTGGCTAGTGATGGACATGTATGTCACTGTAGCAGTGGCTAGTGATGGATATGTATGTCACTGTAGCAGAGGCTAGTGATGGATATGTATGTCACTACTGTAGCAGTGACTAGAGATGGATATGTATGTCACTACTGTAGCAGTGGCTAGTGATGGATATGTATGTAACTGTAGCAGTGGCTAGTGATGGATGTGTATGTCACTACTGTAACAGTGGCTAGTGATGGATATGTATGTCAATGTAGCAGTGGCTAGTGATGGATCTGTATGTCACTACTGTAGCAGTGCCTAGTGATGGAAATGTACATCACTGTAGTAGTGGCTAGTGATGGATATATATGTCACTGTAGCTGTGGCTAGTGATGGATATGTATGTCACTGTAGCAGTGGCTAGTGATGGACATGTATGTCACTGTAGCAGTGGCTAGTGATGGACATGTATGTGACTGTAGTAGTGGCTAGTGATGGACATGCATGAGACTGTAGAGTAGCTATTGATGGATATGTATGTCACTGTAGTAGTGGCTAGTGATGGATATGTATGTCACTGTGGCAGTGGCTAGTGATGGACATGTATGTCACTGTAGCAGTGGCTAGTGATGGATATGTATGTCACTGTAGCAGTGGCTAGTGATGGATATGTATGTCACTGTAGTAGTGGCTAGTGATGGATATATATGTCACTGTAGCTGTGGCTAGTGATGGATATGTATGTCACTGTAGCAGTGGCTAGTGATGGACATGTATGTCACTGTAGCAGTGGCTAGTAATGGATATGTATGAGACTGTAGAGTAGCTATTGATGGATATGTATGTCACTGTAGCAGTGGCTAGTGATGGACATGTATGTGACTGTAGTAGTGGCTAGTGATGGACATGCATGAGACTGTAGAGTAGCTATTGATGGATGTGTATGTCACTGTAGTAGTGGCTAGTGATGGATATGTATGTCACTGTGGCAGTAGCTAGTGATGGACATGTATGTCACTGTGGCAGTGGCTAGTGATGGATATGTATGTCACTGTAGCAGTGGCTAGTGATGGATATGTATGTCACTGTTGCAGTGGCTAGTGATGGATATGTATGTCACTGTAGCAGTGGCTAGTGATGGATATGTATGTCACTACTGTAGCAGTGGCTAGTGAAGGATATGTATGTCACTGTAGAGTAGCTATTGATGGATATGTATGTCACTGTAGCAGTGGCTAGTGATGGACATGTATGTCACTGTTGCAGTGGCTAGTGATGGATATGTATGTCACTGTAGCAGTGGCTAGTGATGGATATGCATGTGACTGTAGAGTAGCTATTGATGGATATGTATGTCACTGTAGTAGTGGCTAGTGATGGATATGTATGTCACTGTGGCAGTGGCTAGTGATGGAGATGTATGTCACTGTGGCAGTGGCTAGTGGTGGATATGTATGTCACTGTAGCAGTGGCTAGTGATGGATATGTATGTCACTGTTGCAGTGGCTAGTGATGGATATGTATGTCACTGTAGCAGTGGCTAGTGATGGATATGTATGTCACTACTGTAGCAGTGGCTAGTGAAGGATATGTATGTCACTGTAGAGTAGCTATTGATGGATATGTATGTCACTGTAGCAGTGGCTATTGATGGACATGTATGTCACTGTAGCAGTGGCTAGTGATGGATATGTATGTGACTGTAGCAGTGGCTAGTGATGGATATGTATGTCACTGTAGCAGTGGCTAGTGATGGACATGTATGTCACTGTGACAGTGGCTAGTGATGGATATGTATGTCACTGTAGTAGTGGCTAGTGATGGATATGTATGTCACTGTAGCAGTGGCTAGTGATGGACATGTATGTCACTGTGGCAGTGGCTAGTGATGGATATGCATGTCACTGTAGCAGTGGCTAGTGATGGATATGTATGTCACTGTAGCAGTGGCTAGTGATGGACATGTATGTCACTGTAGCAGTGGCCAGTGATGGATATGTATGTCACTGTTGCAGTGGCTAGTGATGGATATGTATGTCACTGTTGCAGTGGCTAGTGATGGATATGTATGTCACTACTCTAGCAGTGGCTAGTGATGGATATGTATGTCACTGTAGCTGTGGCTAGTGATGGACATGTTTGTCACTGTAGCAGTGGCTAGTGATGGACGTGTATGTCACTGTAGCAGTGGCTATTGATGGATATATATGTCACTGTGGCAGTGGCTAGTGATGGATATGTATGTCACTGTAGTAGTGGCTAGTTATGGATATGTATGTCACTGTAGCAGTGGCTAGTGATGGATATGTATGTCACTGTGGCAGTGGCTAGTGATGGATATGTATGTCACTGTAGCAGTGGCTTGTGATGGATATGTATGTCACTGTAGCAGTGGCTAGTGATGGATTTGTATGTCACTGTGGCAGTGGCTAGTGATGGATATGTATGTCACTGTAGCAGTGGCTAGTGATGGATGTGTATGTGACTACTGTAGCAGTGGCTAGTGATGGACATGTATGTCACTGTAGTAGTGGCTAGTGATGGACATGTATGTCACTGTAGCAGTGGCTAGTGATGGATATGTATGTCACTGTAGCAGTGGCTAGTGATGGATATGTATGTCACTGTTGCAGTGGCTAGTGATGGATGTGTATGTCACTATTGTAGTAGTGGCTAGTGATGGATATGTATGTCACTGTAGCAGTGGCTAGTGATGGATATGTATGTCACTACTCTAGCAGTGGCTAGTGATCGATATGTATGTCACTGTAGCAGTGGCTAGTGATGGATATGTATGTCACTGTAGCAGTGGCTAGTGATCGCTATGTATGTCACTGTAGCAGTGGCTAGTGATGGATATGTATGTCACTGTTGCAGTGGCTAGTGATGGATATGTATGTCACTACTCCAGCAGTGGCTAGTGATGGATATGTATGTCACTGTAGCAGTGGCTAGTGATGGATATGTATGTCACTGTTGCAGTGGCTAGTGATGGATATGTATGTCACTGTTGCAGTGGCTAGTGATGGATATGTATGTCACTGTAGCAGTGGCTAGTGAGGGATATGTATGTCACTGTAGCAGTGGCTAGTGATGGACATGTATGTCACTGTAGCAGTGGCTAGTGATGGACGTGTATGTCACTGTAGCAGTGGCTATTGATGGATATATATGTCACTGTGGCAGTGGCTAGTGATGGATATGTATGTCACTGTAGCAGTGGCTAGTGATGGATATGTATGTCACTGTAGCAGTGGCTAGTGATGTATATGTTTGTCACTGTTGCAGTGGCTAGTGATGGATGTGTATGTCACTATTGTAGTAGTGGCTAGTGATGGATATGTATGTCACTGTAGCAGTGGCTAGTGATGGATATGTATGTAACTGTGGCAGTGGCTAGTGATGGATATGTATGTCACTGTAGCAGTGGCTAGTGATGGATATGTATGTCTCTGTTGCAGTGGCTAGTGATGGATATGTATGTCACTGTAGCAGTGGCTAGTAATGGATATGTATGTCACTGTAGCAGTGGCTAGTGATGGATATGTATGTCACTGTAGCTGTGGCTAGTGATGGATGTGTATGTCACTATTGTAGCAGTGGCTAGTGATGGATATGTATGTCACTGTGGCAGTGGCTAGTGATGGATATGTATGTCACTGTAGCAGTGGCTAGTGATGGATATGTATGTATACTTACTCTTAACAACTTGCAGGCTACCTGACTGGCAGCGAGGACTACTTCACACACAATCGTTGCGACAACCACGATGCCAATTATATGTATTGTGGCCTTGACCTACATAACAATACAACCCCAGTTTTCAATGAGACCGGCCACTATTCAACGTATCTGTTTACGGAGAGGGCTATCAGTGTGATCAAGGATCATGATGAGTCCAAAGTAGGTGCAAGTTCCATCGAGAATGTTTCATTTCATTTCAATTTCAGTTTAAATCTTGAAATTAACGTCAGTGTATGTGTGGTGACTTTGTCAGCCAGTTTTGCTGCACACACTAACTTGATTGCCTTTAACTGTGACTGGAGCTTCACTTGTGATAAAAGGCCCATAGTCAAGCATATTTTGCTGGCATCTCATAGTATACACATGGAAAAAAGTATGGCAACACCCAATATTTTTCAATATCCCAGACCCTTCTCATTGACTATATCAGACATTTAATTTGACATTGTGGTTTGGTATTCTATTCTTCATGGAGGGCTTGTTGTAATACATTCAGATTTGTATTGGAGGATCTCATAATGTTCCAAACATGCTTTATGGGATTTGGAATCTGGACTCCTGGTGGTCCAAGGTAGGGTTGCTGTATCCCCTTGACGTGAGAAATCACCAAGGACATGTGTAGGATGTGGCCCATGTGTCATCCTTGAAGACTGTTTAGAGGATGGCCATCAAATGTGGTACAACAACCAAAAACATAAATGATATTGTTATAGTACATGTTTTAATTATAATTTTTTAACTAAAATTTGCTTTCAAGTGTGACTTTGTGTATATACAATACTTGTGTACATGTGTTAACTTGGTCTCATAGCTAAAATAGGCTTATAGCTCATGTGATGTTAAATTTGAACTCACCCACTGCTTTGACAGTGGTAAGTTTCTTGTAGGCTCATCATGTTTTTGTTTCTTGTTTGCAGCCATTTTTCCTGTACCTCGCCTATCAGTCTACGCACGGACCTCTGCAGGTCCCAGGGAAATATTTGAATCCGTACAGCCACATCAAAGACTTGAACAGGCGCACTTTTGCCGGTAATATAGTCACTGTTAAACCTGACATATTCAGTAGGTGGTCCAGTGTATGGCCTCTTTCTCCTCACACAGAGTGACTTGGGTTCTACTCTGTTTTTACCAATATGTCTGCTATATCATGACTTGTAATTGTCTAACTTTCCTTGATCGGCAGTATGCTTCACCATTAGGAAAAGAGTTAATCTGACAAAATATTGAACATTTTGCTGTAGGTAAGCAGTGTTTGTTGGACAAACTTACCTCTTATAATTGAAAATTAGTGATACTTCATTTATAATTTAGTCAGCCAATCTTCATATGATAATAGTGAATGTTTTGAGAGTGCATCACCACTTGCACTTCTTTATGACCATAGTTGTTTGTAAAGGAATCGCTCTTGAAAGATGATTGGTGTATGACGTGAAATTTGCATGTGTACGATTTTCGTTTTCAAACAAAAAACTGTCTAGGAACAAACACTAACAACTGTGTGATGCAAGATGATTGTCAAAATTTATGGTTTACAGTGATTTATCGACCTTCTTGAAAACCGTCGAAATCAAGAATGACACCCCGTGTGTGTTCTTATTCACATGGTCCGGCTGTCGACAAAAACAACCATACAGGGCCCAGTTCCACGAAACGATCTTGGAAGTAAAGTGATTGTAACACACATACCTCAGCATCGACTTATGATCATCATAGATATTACGATCACATTGTGCAATGGGGCCCAGATGATTATCGTTTACATGTTTTCAACTTCAAGGGATGACTGCATGTATGGACGAGGATCGGAAACATCACTGCAGCTCTCAGTGCTACTGGCCAGCTGGAGAATACCCTCATTGTCTTCTCCACAGGTAAGTAAATTCTGAGGTACTGGTAAGTTTATATTCAAACTTGGAATTTCTACTGTAATCTACGTCAGGACTTGGACTGAATGTGAACCTCTGAGTAGGTCTAGCTAAATTTCCCTCAAGCCTCATAAAACTTGTCTTCCATTCTGACTTAAGTAGGTCAGATTTAAGTAGGTCAGTAAGATTAGCTAGAAAAAGATTTTCACGGGCTATGGTTAAAGGTCACATGCAACAAAAAAATCAAACATAATTAAAACACAATTATCACTTATTCATGACATATAATATACATTGCTGATTATGAAAAAACATATAAACAAAATTATAAGCGTACAATCGCGAATCAAAAGTGCAATATTTTGTACTTGCGTTTACTTCCCAAGAAACGAAGCAGCCGGGATACCGAACCCAGTCAGAGCGGGTGGGTGTACACTCAACTCGGGTCATAAATCAATACGTTTTATTTATGGTGTATAGCTTGATAGGTGTTAAGTTCAAATTGCATGTGGTCAGTGATCGAAGTTGTGTATTGAATATTGTCATTAGCAGACAGGGAGGCAGACACATAGGTGTCAATAAAACAGACATTGAGTTTTGTCTGTGACAACGACATATCTATATCACAGTTAGAAATTCTGTCAACGCTAAACAATGACATTGCTTTTAAGTATCGAACTGAGAAAGTGACTCGGTAAGAAGAACGTGTGGTGAAATAGACAAATGAAATGATATAAACAGTTAAATCGGTAATCTACTGTCATAACATATAAAAAGCTCGCGCCTGTGAAATATCAACAAAACATTAGAAAAATGGCTCACACCAAAGCCTTCACTGAGTATTCACCGCCAGCGAAGGTTTTCCGTCTTGAAATGTCCAATGCCTCACTGTATGACACATAGCTGAGTAGATCTAGATCCTAACAAGGTTCTTTTATGTAATGAGCAGATCATTTACTATTTGTTTTGATTAGACTACTCCTGTTCACGACCTTATAATCCGGATAACCCGCTTCCAAGCTGCGCGAACCTATTTCACTGTGCAAGTGCTATGAGCGCAGCGCAGCTGTTAAAACCACTTTTTCCCCCAATCGCTGGGGGAAAATTAGTGATTCGTTTGAACTCCGATTTCGCGCGGTTGGAATTTGCATTTTTGATGATTTGTCCAAACCGAAGGTATCAGAATCTGCAAAGTTGTGTTTACGTTGCATGTGACCTTTAAGTTTGACTTTGTTTGTTGCTTAATACTGCCCTCCACAATATTCCAGCTGTATGGTAGCGGTCTGTAAATAATCGAGTCAGAACAATCTAGAACCAGACAATCTAGTGATCAACACTATGAGCATCGATCTCATACAATGGGATACAATGACATGTGACAACGAAGTTAGAGAGCCTAAACCCCCTTTCCCCCCACACACCTCGATCATCACGTTAGTTTTATGACAAGCATAGGTTGTTTGCGGGTTTATTTAAGCTTGAAGACTAGAAGTTTTGTATTTGAGAATGTTGTAGAATTATGCGAGTCTACTAATTATTCATGACTGTCCTGACAAAGTACTCGTGTTTCAGACAATGGCGGTCAGATCCACGCAGGGGGAAACAACTGGCCACTAAGGGGGTGGAAGGCGTCGTTATGGGAAGGGGGATTCCATGGTGTGGGTTTTGTGTATGGTGATATGCTGAAGAACAAAGGAACTGTCAATAATCAACTGATCCATGTCTCTGATTGGTTCCCCCAACATTGGTGGGGGTGTGGCTGGCGGGAACACCAATGGAACAAAGCCTCTGGATGGATTTGACCAATGGAAGACCATCAGGTATGCTAGTATTTAGTGTAGTAGAGCTTGTAGAATTATGCGAAATATGCATAGTTGCCGGGAAGCACATGCAAACTATCCAAATCATCATCATCATCATCATCATCATCATCAACAACAACAATAGCAGAGAAAATATAGCGTAGAGCTAGTCTATCTCCCAAAGCCTTGAGAATAAATTAAATACAAGACCTGCTCAAGGCTAGGATCAATTGGCAAGTCCAAATTGCCTCACAGCCCCTGAAAATACGGTTTGTTCTAGGCTCCAATTAGATTTGTTTTGAAGATAAAATGTTTCTTAATTTTAATATTGTCATTCAAGCAAGGTCATACATATAGCTGTTTGAATGTTGAGACGTGCTGAGTGTTTGTGTGTTGTTTGATGGTATTGACTTGTTCAAATGATTTACATTTCTGTGTTGAATTTAGACATGTTAGGGTAAATTTCCATCTATGAAGTATGAATTTGAAACCTTTGCTTTACAATTTATATGTTTGGAAAAAGGAGGTCTCTTCAGTAGTATATGTCACAATGACAGCAATGTTTTACTTGCCTTACACAACAAGGGAAATTCTTACATCAATTTGCCATTGTTCCAGTGAAGGTGGAGCCAGTCCGAGGAAGGAGCTCCTACACAACATTGACATCTTGACACAACCCAAGGGAGCTAAGCTTTTTTAACAACACCTTCGACACGCGGATCAGAGCAGCTATACGAGTCGGGGACTGGAAGCTCATCACAGGAAGTCCAGGTTTGTGGACACTCACTGCTTAATACTGTAGGGTAGGTAGGCGGCCTAGGTGTTCGCTCATCACGCCAAAGATCCAGTTTCGATTCCCCACATAATCACAATGTGTGTGAAGTCCATTTCTACTGTCTCCTGCTGTGATATTACTGGAATACTGCTAAAAGCGGCGTAAAACTAAACTCACTCCAATTAATACTGTAGCTGGTGACAGGTGTCGAGACTACGGATACACAATGCCATTTGGTCAAATGTAACATTTGTTTTATTTGGTATTACAGTTTCTCAATAAAGTACAGATTTTAGTACTTGTTTTGTTTGACACTTGACAAAGGGGTACACATGATTTTAGTCAAGGTGCTGTAGTAAGTTAATGCTCTTTGTGAGGTAGGACGTTTTATTACAATCTTGATTAATGAACATACTGTTTTGGGCAGTGCCACCATTTTATTTACTTTGGTAATTAATATGAATAAAGGAATCTGATTGGCCAAGAGGGGATATAGTTAAATAGCCACTGGTTGGGCTATGATTGAGGTGTGAAATTCCAGGCTAGTTTGACAAGGGTGGACGTTTGTAGACAGTTACCTCCCTTACCTCAGGAGAACAGTTCCAGCGCTTTAAAACTGATGAAATAAAAGTTTATGTATGACTTCTGGGATGAAATGTTCCTGTACTTAAGATAATAACTAACAAAGGTTCACTATAAGCATTTATACTCTTAACAAGTAGCATCAATGTAAATTATGCCAGTAGAGTGATCTCCCTTGGCTCCTGTGTAATGGCTACCATGCTCGTAGATCGAATAAAGGACCTTTTAAACAGAAGTCCTTGTTTCATTGCAAGTTTTAAGACAACTTCCATGTCTTTGCTCACACCGTCTCCACCCTCAGGAAACGGTAGCTGGATTCCGCCGCCACATCTCAGTAAGGAGGCGGTTGTGGACAAGGATGATCAGGCGAAGAATCTTTGGTTGTTTGACATCGCAAAGGACCCAAATGAACACAATGACTTGTCAGCATCACAACCAGACATTGTTAAGAAGCTTCTGGACCGACTAGAGTACTACCAGAAAACAGCAGTACCCCCCCCAGGTACCCTGATCCTGACCCCAAGTGTGACCCCAAACTACATGGAGGAGTGTGGGGGCCGTGGGAGTAAACAGAACTAACTCTACAGTCATTGTTTTAAGTAGAACAGGTTGGCCCTGAATTGTGTTAACATCCCAGTATAAAATGTTTTTGATTAACTAATAAACATAAAATGCTCAGTGAAACGCTGATCATAGTCAAAACATCAGACCAACTCTGTGATGTTTTTGCAGAATTTACCTCAAATTTTTTTTAAAAAGTTATAGAACAAATACTCATTAAAATATTGACGCAATTCACTATTTGGTACGAGGGAGGAGTGCAGAGAAAAGGACAACCAGGTGTTCAGACAATGCTGTAGACATATTTCACTTAATTCTCCATAGTCAATAGATAGGATTGTTGAAGTCAATCAATAATGCTTGTTTTATCAACCTACACGAGTTTATGATATATCGTATTGGAAATGGATTGTTAACATAAAAAACAGTTTGTTTTTTAGAGAACCATCTGTCGTTGGATAGTCTCAGTGAGTGAGTGAGTGTTGTTTTACGCGGCTTTTAGCACTATTCCAGCAATATCACGGTGGGGGACACCACAAATAGGCTTCACACATTGTGCCCATGTGGGGAATCGAACCTAAATCTTCGGCGTGACAAGTAAACGCATTAACCACTAGGCTAGTCTCAGACATGATAATGGATAGTCTCAGACATGATAGTTCATGAAGTCTTCTTTCTGGTGATAGCACAAATTTGTTATTCAGGAACTGATAAAATATCTTGTCATTAGTTATCAACAGTATTTATGTGGACCATACTTTAATCATATTTTACTTACGGTAATGCTCTCTAGTCATTAGTGTCACAAAACTAGCTGCAATGGTGACACAATATTTTTTATACCCAAACACACTTAACTAATAATGCATGTGTATAATTATGGATTAAATTATTCTTTATTTGGGTTATAAACCAAATAATCATACCTTTATACCTTGCATGACCATTGTTTATTTTTGATATATTTGAAATTGTACCTATAGCATGTGTTTTATTACATTAAATTGATAATAATTGTAGTACGTCAACAAGGGCTCTAGTCAATTAAGAGTTGTCTCCCTCTCTCTGTCTTTTGTGGGTGTTCATTTATTTTACCGCTGAGTTATCTCCCTTTGTACACCGTAAACGAAATGAGTTTCTACCGCTTCCAATATGCAAGGTCTAATCAACGTTTTTCCTTATGCGTTCATGGCCCCACCCTATGTTTTTACCACACTCTGTACAAACAATTCCTGGTACATTGCAAACTTTGCTGTAAACAAACTGTCAACATTTATGGATTAAAAGATTGGAAGCTTCGGGTTTGTTTTGAACTGTTGGAACCGTTTCCTGGTTATACTACCTGTCCTCGAACAGAACAGCATGACCTATATCTATTTTTGATATATTTGAAACTGTACATGACAGTACATCAACAGAAATGTCAAGATGTATATCTACCTGTTTATAATTTGTTTTTAAGAAGCCATGGCGCAGGTTTAAGCAGTGCTGTGATGTGCCTTACTTAGATTTAAGTGCTGACACAGAGTTACTTTCTTTACAGCGCCAAAATGATCTAATCTTGAGCATTTTACTGCTACATGTACAACCACTAAATATGGCATGTTCAATGTATTGACAATAAATAACTACTGATAATTACTACGGAGTGAAATGTATTGCATAGATTGCTACTCATTATATTATGAGTCAAATTTCCCTTGGGTAATGTTACTAAATAAAAAAAGAAATGTGCCAAAAGAAATATCCTCATTAAAGAACATTGTTGCACATTGATTCCATTGTACATGTATATCAGCTGGTAATGTGTTATGACAGGTATACTTCCTGTCTGGCTGTGTGTTACTGTGTATATTTCCTGGTGCATGTATATTACACATGTATAATTCTGATGTGTAGACAGCTGTGTATCATGAGCATCCTCAGCCAACAGTCTGCTAGTCACATACCCTTATATGGGCTTGCATTTGTACTCTTGTGTAAATAAATATTTTAAAAAAGACAATAAATATGACCAAACCATGTTGGTGTTCATTTCAATTTGCAGGACCAGTGTGACATGTAATGACTCCACAATATATTGTTTTGTTCTGCATCTATCAGTTGTAATTCTAAGATGTTTGTTGTTTAACACCATACTCAGTAATAGTTATATGGCTGAAGTCTTTAAATGATCAACCCTGGAACAGACATTCCAGTGATCACCACCATGAGCATAGATCTATGCAACTGGGATACGGTGACTTGTGTCAAGCACATCAGCGAACCTGACCAATCCTGTTAGTTGACTCTTACGACAAGCATTGGGCTGCTGAAGTCGACTTCTAACCTGGATCTGCGCGGGTTGTAATTCTAAGTGGGAATGAGGTTACGACGACATCAGAACCATGGGTTTCACACACACTACCCATGTGGGGAATCGAACATGGGTTTTGGAGTGACGAGTGAACGCTTTAACCACTCGGCTACCCAGCCGCCCCTGTAATTCTCAGAGGATGGTGGAACCTTCAAATGGCATTTAGAAGTGATAAAGTAGAAAGATAATACCCTGAAACATTGTGTTCCTTATATAAAAGAAGTCGATACCACAAATTCTCTCCTTAAACATTATGCACCGGTACAATACTGACAATATGGATAACAGCTTCTTCTATTTCGAGGGTGTGACTTAATGTCTGCTTGACAATGGTACAAGAATCTGTATCGAAACGTGGCACTCGTGAAATAAATTCCTGTTTGACAATGGTACAAGAACCTGTATCGAAATATGGCACTCGTGAAATAAATTCCTGTTTGACAATGGTACAGGAATCTGTATCGAAATGTGGCACTCGTGAAATAAATTCCTGTTTGACAATGGTACAAGAATCTGTATCGAAATGTGGCACTCGTGAAATAAATTCCTGTTTGACAATGGTACAAGAATCTGTATCGAAATGTGGCACTCGTGAAATAAATTCCTGTTTGACAATGGTACAAGAATCTGTATCGAAACGTGGCACTAATGAAATAAATTCCTGTTTGACAATGGTACAAGAATCTGTATCGAAATGTTGTACTCATGAAATAAATTCCTGTTTGACAATGGTACAAGAATCTGTATCGAAACGTGGCACTCATGAAATAAATTCCTGTTTGACAATGGTACAAGAATCCGTATCGAAACGTGGCACTCGTGAAATAAATTCCTGTTTGACAATGGTACAAGAATCTGTATCGAAATGTGGCACTCGTGAAATAAATTCCTGTTTGACAATGGTACAAGAATCTGTATCGAAATGTGGCACTCGTGAAATAAATTCCTGTTTGACAATGGTACAAGAATCTGTATGGAAATGTGGCACTCATGAAATAAATTCCTGTTTGACAATGATACAAGAATCTCTATCGAAATTTGGCACTCGTGAAATAAATTCCTGTTTGACAATAGTACAAGAATCTGTATCGAAATGTGGCACTCATGAAACAAATTCCTGTTTGAAAATGATACAAGAATCTCTATCGAAATGTGGCACTCGTGAAATAAATTCCTGTTTAACAATAGTACAAGAATCTGTATCGAAATGTGGCACTCGTGAAATAAATTCCTGTTTGACAATGGTACAAGAATCTGTATGGAAATGTGGCACTCATGAAATATATTCATCTTTGACAATGATACAAGAATCTGTATCGAAATGTGGCACTCATGAAATAAATTCGTGTTTGACAATGGTACAAGAATCTGTATGGAAATGTGGCACTCATCAAAAATAAATTCCTGTTTGACAATGGTACAAGAATCTGTATGGAAATGTGGCACTCGTGAAATAAATTCGTGTTTGACAATGGTACAAGAATCTGTATCGAAATGTTGTACTCATGAAATAAATTCCTGTTTGACAATGGTACAAGAATCTGTATCGAAATGTGGCACTCATGAAATAAATTCCTGTTTGGCAATGGTACAAGAATCTGTATGGAAATGTGGCAATCATGAAACAAATTCCTGTTTGACAATGGTACAAGAATCTGTACGGAAATGTGGCACTCATGAAATAAATTCCTGTTTGACAATGGTACAAGAATCTGTATCCAAACGTGGCACTCGTGAAATAAATTCCTGTTTGACAATGGTACAAGAATCTGAATCGAAACGTGGCACTCGTGAAATGAATTCCTGTTTGACAATGGTACAAGAATCTGTATCGAAATGTGGCACTCGTGAAATAAATTCCTGTTTGACAATGGTACAAGAATCTGTATCGAAACGTGGCACTCGTGAAATAAGTTCCTGTTTGACAATGGTACAAGAATCCGTATCGAAACGTGGCACTCGTGAAATAAATTCCTGTTTGACAATAATACAAGAATCTGTATCGAAACGTGGCACTCGTGAAATAAATTCCTGTTTGACAATGGTACAAGAATCTGTATCGGAATGTTGTACTCATGACATAAATTCCTGTTTGACAATGGTACAAGAATCTGTATCGGAATGTGGCACTCATGAAATAAATTCCTGTTTGACAACGGTACAAGAATCTGTATGGAAATGTGGCACTCATGAAATAAATTCCTGTTTGACAATGGTACAAGAATCTGTATCGAAATGTGGCACTAATGAAATAAATTCCTGTTTGACAATGGTACAAGAATCTGTATCGAAATGTGGCACTCATGAAATAAATTCCTGTTTGACAATGGTACAAGAATCTGTATCGAAACGTGGCACTCATGAAATAAATTCCTGTTTGACAATGATACAAGAATCTGTATCGAAACGTGGCACTCGTGAAATAAATTCCTGTTTGACAATGATACAAGAATCTGTATCGAAATGTGGCACTCATGAAATAAATTCCTGTTTGACAATGATACAAGAATCTGTATCGAAACGTGGCACTCATGAAATAAATTCCTGTTTGACAATGATACAAGAATCTGTATCGAAATGTGGCACTCATGAAATAAATTCCTGCTTGACAATGGGCCTTACAAAAACAGCATGACATACATCTATTTTTTATAGAAATGTACTCAAATTTGTACATGAGAGTGGATCAACAGAAATGTCAAGATGTACATCGATTTGTTTATAATTTTTGCAGGTTTAAGCAGTGCTGTGATGTGCCTTACTTAGATTTTAAATGCTGACACAAAGTAATCTTACTACAGTGCCAAAACGATCTAATCTTGAGCACTTTGGAATGATATGAGATAATTTGCATGTAATGTGCAAGTGTCAACATAGAGGCGGTCAGGTGACAAGGGCGGAATAACCAGGCTTGCATCACACTACCAGTCTGGCTGATAAGGGATATCAATGCACTTTTTAATATCATGTTTGGATGTCAGCCCGGTGAAATTATGTGTGCTCCAGTTCATAGCCTGATTATGTCTTTCAAATAAGGTAAAAATTCATTTACTTGCAAATAAATGCGACAAACCCCATTCCACATTCATAAGAAATTATTATTGTTATATATGGGTATTCATATAGCGCTATAGTCCATCCAATGTGCATGCTCAAAGCGATTATACAATTGGGACTATATCATGAGCATTTGTTTCAGCAGTATTACAGCTGTACGATATTGCTTGTAAATAAATCGAGTGTGGACCAGACAATTCAGTGATTGTCACCATGCGATACGATGACAGAGCATGTGTTAAAAATCACTATGAAATATAGGTGTTCGCGAAAAGGTAAGCGTATCCTGCCCCACCGGTGGCACCCAGCATAAACATATACAAAGTCTAGTCAACTGTTCACCTGAAATAATTTGGCAACGTATGGTACACGCCAAATAGGGAATTGCATCGGACATCACTTTTGTCACTGATGCATCAAATTTCGAAATGTCCAACACATAAACCTTTTTGAAAGAGATACCTTTTTGACTATGGTGTTACGGAAAACAATAAACATGTTTCTGTGTGGCGTTTTTTATATACCATATATCACCCTTTGACTGCTTCATCAGCTGCCTGACCTATATTGAGGCTTGGGATGATATCTGCCTAAGGTCGTATCAAGGACCTACTTATCTGACTGAACTCATGGTCATAAACTAGCTAGCAACACATCTCACCAGCTCACTGAATTCAAGGACATGGACTAACTAATAAACTGGCATCTTTTTGCACTGATATACGCATTATTAAATATGCTGCATCAATTATAAACGTATACCCCTGTTTAAAATGTGCTCGTCGAACACCAGTATAAACTCAGGGGCAAAAGAAACACCATCAAAAGTAATTATGTGTTCATTCAATATTACATCGTCATAAGCCCATACAGTAGCAAGCAACAAATCTCACGAGCGCAAAAAGCATAACGACAGAAAAGCACGTGTTTCATGTAATTATTGAATAAACCTGCCCCAGTGGCTCAGTGAACCTGTACTTCATCATCTATACCAATGGGCTGAGTGAACCTGTACTTCATCACCTGCCCCGGTGTCTCAGTGACCTGTACTTCATCACCTGCCCTGGTGCCTCAGTGAACCTGTACTTCATCACCTGCCACGGTGGCTCAGTAAACCTGTACTTCATCACCTGCCCTTGTGCCTCAGTGACCCTGTACTTCATCACCTGCCCTGGTGCCTCAGTGACCCTGTGAAACTTCATCACCTGCCCTGGTGACTCATTGAACCTGTACTTCATCATCTATACCCAATGTCTGGAGTAAACCTTTACTTCATCACCCGCCCCGGTGTCTCAGTGACTTGTACTTCATCACTCCTGACCTGGCGCCTCAGTGACCCTGTACTTTATCACCTGCCCTGGTGACTCAGTGAACCAGTACTTCACCATCTATACCAATGTCTGAGTAATCCTTTACTTCATCACCTGCCCCGATGGCTCAGTGAACCTGTAACTTCATCATCTATACCAATGGCTGAGTAATCCTTTACTTCATCACCTGCCCCGGTGGCTCAGTGAACCTGTACTTCATCACCCGCTGTGGTGGCTCAGTGACCCTGTACTTCATCACCTGCCCCGATGGCTCAGTGAACCTGTACTTCACCACCTGCTGTGGTGGCTCAGTGACCTGCTGTACTTCATCACCTGCCGCGGTGGCTCAGTGACCCTGTACTTCATCACCTGACCCGATGGTTCAGTGATCCTGTTCTTCATCACCTGCCCCGATGGCTCAGTGAACCTGTACTTCATCGCCTGCCCTGATGGCTCAGTGACCTGTACTTCATCACCTGCCCCGATGGCTCAGTGACCTGTACTTCATCACTGCCCCGATGGCGCAGTCTTTCATCACCTAGCACAATGTGTCAGCCGGAAAACTCTGGATTACAATATATGTGATCCTTGGTTTGACTCACACTGTGAATTTTCACTTGAGAAAAGTGTAAATGTCATGAGTAACACATCCAACCTTTAAATGGCAAGCAGAGGTCTTGACTGTTCCAGATCATGAATCAAAACGAGAAGAGTAATACTACATTGTTCCAGAGACCATATAATAATCTATTATATGGTCTCTGATTGTTCAAGCACCTGACCAGAGATGTCAGATCTGCAGCGTTATTTTACCCACACCAAGTCAATCTCTACATGATATCAAAATTCTCAGAGTGGGAATTCTGAAATAATTTCCCCAGCAACCAAACTGGCCATAGATGATACAACTGATTGGCTCTCGAGGAGACCTGGTTGACTCATGGCCTAAATGGCCCAACCAGGACACCCCACCAAATAAGCGCACGTGATATCAAACATGTATATTTGTACCTCTTTTTGTTTCAGAGAACATGGTTGCCATTTCTGGACATGATGACCCGTCCCCACTCTTAACTATGACGTTAGACAGACGGATCGCTGTCATATAGGCTATTAGCTGGAATATTGCTGAGTGCATTAAACAACAAACAACAAAAACACAATGAAGCAACGCACAACGCTCACAGTAGTCCCGCTGTTGCCATACTCATTACTCAGTACATTTGTAGTAGCACTGTTGAGGAGTTTGCATAAGTCACATGATCCAACATTGTCACATGATCACAAGTGAACTGCACCGAAAGACTGGAGCGTTCGACACATTCGGGATCTTGAACAGTTTCGCAGGACAGCCATGCATCTTGCAGAGTTCTTGTTATTATGTGCATGTTGCACTTTTGTCAGCGAAGTCAAGTCGCCCGAACATTATTTTCATCCTCGCTGACGATTACGGATTCCATGATATCGGGTATCACAAGTCGGAGATAAAAACACCAAATCTTGACAAGTTAGCCGCGGCTGGCGTGAAGCTGGAAAACTACTATGTCCAGCCTATCTGTACCCCGACACGGTCCCAGTTCATGTCAGGGAGGTACCAGGTGAGTCCGAGTCAGTCATACCCTTACTGGTTATAAAGTGTGCAGACGACAACCCAGGAACATGTGTGGGGTGGGGAGGTAGGGAGGCACCAATAAATTTGTACACATGTTCGGTGTGTGTGTGTGTGTGTGCGCGCGTGCGTACGTGCGTGTGCAGTTTTGCACATAACAATATTAAAAAACATTTGCTGATAAATTAGGTGGGCCGGGAATTGAGTTTTGTATGCAGGTAGGGTGTGTCACTTACTTTGTACATAAAATTTAGAAGGGTCATTCATATTGTGCATGCTTCTCCATAAAAATGATCTTCATATCTCTCTCTCTCTCTCTCACACACACACACACACACAAACACACACACACACAAACACACAAACACACACTAACCATAAATTATGAACAGCTTTTCAGGGCAACTTGTCCCTTGCTTTATATATGGCTTTAGCATTGCAGAAGCTTGGCAGAATGGAAAATAATGCCGTTCACGGTCTGTGAGACCTTCTATTTATCCTCATGATCACAGTTTCTATTTCTTTGTTTGAATCAGAACTGAGTGACTGACTGAAGACGTTCAGACACGAATGTCTGTACATGGATTGTTTTCATTGTCTGAACAGAATTATCAGCTGGATGTTACAAACATGCTTGTTTCAAATTAATTAGCTTCCATAATTTCACTGTACACCCGCGGGGGTACCAACTCTGCATGATTTCTTGATTATTGTGTTCATATGAAATACTGAAGAGGGTAATTCAAAGAGGAAACGAACAAGGATTGGTTCTTGATGTGTTTGATCAGGGAGATTATATAACGTGTTGTAGAGTAGCCCTGGTTTGATGAAGGTATCAAGGTTGTGATTTGGACCTTAAGGTTGCAGTGTTTCAGCAAATATTTTCAGGCTAGTAAGATTGTTTTCATAACATTATCATTTGGGGTTCGAATCCTATTTCAGGTGTATAGTTTCTCTATATTTTGTCGGTAAAACACTGTCATGTTTATTTACATTTAACACCGCATGCACCGAGCAATAATTAAGCTACATTATGGTGTTCTGTAAATAATCAAGTTTGGACCAGACAATCAAGTGATCAGCGTCATGAACATTGATCTACATAACTGGGATATGCAGTCGTGTTAGTGAACCTGGCCATCTGTTTTGTCTGTTTTCAGATTCACACTGGTTTACAACACGGTATCATCTGGGACGCTCAGCCCAATGGCCTTCCTCGGATAGTCCCACAGTAGCCGACAAGATCAAACAGGCCGGCTACTCCACCCATGCTGTCGGCAAATGGCATCTGGGCTTCTACAAGGATGCCTACCTGCCTACCAATCGGGGATTTGATTCATACTATGGTGAGGAAAGATGTCAACTGTTTGTTTTGTTTTGTTTGTTATTTGTTTGTGGCAATCAGCAATATATCCAGCTGTATCGTGTCAGTGTGGAAATAGTCGTGTATGGACCAGACAATCCAGTGAGTGACATCATGAGCATCAAAACAATATGAATGTGATGGTCTGTTAACCAAGTCAACCACCCAATCCTATTTGTCACCGGCTATGACATCAAGGTTTGCTGAAGACCCATTCTAACACAGATTTTCATGGGTCTAAATTGTAGGTGTGGCTAGTGATGATATTTGTGAAATAAATGAAAAACTGTGATTACCGCATATCATCTTGAAGTTGAAGCAATTGAAATTCATATCTGGTGACCCGTCGTGATATTGCTAGAATATTGCCTAAAGCGGTGTAAAACCACTCACTCACTCACCAGCTCGCTGCCTCCTTCACTCACTCTTGTACATAATTTCATGTTTTAACAAATCACATGATTTTAGTACATCAATTTATTTACCAAACATCACATTTGTATTTGACTTAACCCTTTATATATCTAATATATAACAACTTGCAGGCTATCTGACAGGCAGCGAGGACTACTTCACACACAGCACTTGCGACGGCCACGATTCCAGATATAATCTTTGTGGCCTTGACCTACATAACAATACAACCCCAGTTTTCAATGAGACTGGCCACTACTCAACGCATCTGTTTACGGAGAGGGCTATCAGTGTGATCAAGGATCATGATGAGTCTAAAGTAGGTGCAAGTTCCATCGAGAATGTTTCATGTCAACATAAAAAAATGAATAATAATAATAGTCCATTTATTTTGTGCATTTATCCATGCACATTGCATGCTCAAAGCGCTCACTATCACCCCTGGTCAACGAGCACAGAACACTCCCTGTGGAGAATACAACCTGTCGCCTGTCAGGCGCTCAAGGTTCAAATTCAGACTACCATCGTATCATACCAGGTACCCTTTTTCTGCTGGGTGAACAGAGGCATTGTTTTAACAAACCAACTTGCCTAAGGTGAGACTACATGTATCACATGCGTTTCGTTGTGGGGTAAGACTGAAGTCCTAGAACTCTCAGGAGTAGAACACGGTCACCCATCCAAGGACTCTCCATGCTCAGCATTGCTTAACTTCAACTGATTTGTGACCTGAGCTCTATGCACATGACCACATCTTGAAAATAATGTCTGTGCGGTGCCCTTGTCCGCCAGTTTAGGTACTGTGTCAACTTCATTGTCTTCAAATTTTATTGTATTACTTTCCTCTGACGTGTATTACTTGTGTTGAAAGGCATATACACATGGAACAAAGTATTGCAACATCCCATATTCTTCATAGTATCAATATGTTACCATTAACCATAGCAAAGGAATTTATCCAAACCTCAGTTTAACTTACTGTCTGGATACATTGACTTTCAGCGAATAATCAAATTGCAAATCTTAATTAAAAAAGCATGAAAACCAGTAGCTTATTGAGAGAAGGAATGACTGACTGAGTTTGGTTTTACGCCCCTTTTAGCAATATTCCAGCAACATCACGGCGGGGGACACCAGAAATGGGCTTCACACATTGTACCCATGTGGGGATTCGACCCCGGGTCTTCGGCGTGACGAGCCAACGCTTTATCCACTAGGCTACCCCACCGCCCCTTGAGAGAAGGAAACATGGAAAAGGATTGACTCATTTTGTAGTCCAATGTCGTATGACGTTAACAAGTGCGCTCATTTTCAAGATTTGGATATACAATCCTCATAAAATCACATAAGTAATAACATCCCTGACCCTCTTGACTGATTGTATCAGATGTTGAATTTGACGTTGTGGTATTGTGTTCTATTCTTCATGGAGGGCTTGTTCTAATACAACAATATTTTGTATCTCATAATGTCCCAAACATGGGATTTAGGATCTGGACACCTGGTGGTCCAAGGTAGAGTTGCTACCATCTCTTGACGTGAGAAATCACTAAGGACATGCGTACGATGTGGCATGGCAAGTGTCATCCTTGAAGACTGTTTAGAGGATGGCCATCAAATGTGGTACAACAACCAAAAAACATATATAAATGATATTGTTAAAGCACATGTTTTAAATTTGCTTTCAAGTGTGACTTTGTGTATATAAAATACTTGTGTACATGTGTTAACTTGGTCTTGTAGTTATTTAGCTGAAATAGACTATAGCTCATATGATGTTAAATTTGAACTCACCCACTACTTTGATAGTGGTGATTTAATTGTAGGCTCATCATGTTTTTGTTTCTTGTTTGCAGCCATTTTTCCTGTACCTCGCCTATCAGTCTACGCACGCACCTCTGCAGGTCCCAGGAAAATATTTGAATCCGTACAGCCACATCAAGGACTTGAACAGGCGCAGTTTTGCCGGTAATATAGTCACTGTTAAACCTGACATATTCAGTAGGTAGTCCAGTGTATGGCCTCTTTCTCCTCACACAGAGTGACTTGGGTGCTAATCTGTTTTTACCAATATGTCTGCTATATCATGACATTTTCTAACTTTCCTTGATCGGCAGTATGCTTCACCATTAGGAAAAGAGTTGATCTGACAAAATATTGACCATTTTGCTGTAGCCCTAGGTAAGCATTGTTTGTAGGACAAACTTACCTCTTATTAAAGAAAATTAGTGAAACTTGATATATTATTAAGTCAGCCAAACTTCATATGATAATAGTGAATGTTTTGAGAGTGCATCACCACTTGCACTTCCTTATGACCATAGTTGTTTGTACAGTAATTGCTCTTTAAAGATGATTGGTGTATGACGTGAAATTTGCATGTGTACGATTTTCGTTTTCAAACAAAAAAATGGCTAGGAACAAACACTAACAACTGTGTGATGCAAGACAATTGTCAAAATAATGGTCGACAGTGATTTATCGACCTTTTTGAAAACCGTCAAAATCAAGAATGACACCCCATGTGTGTTCTTATTCACATGGTCCGGCTGTCGACCAAAACAACCATACAGGGCCCAGTTCCACGAAACGATCTTGGAGCTAAAGTGATTGTAACACACATACCTCAGCATCGACTTATGATCATCATAGATATTACGATCGCATTGTGCAATGGGGCCCAGATGTTTATCGTTTACATGTTTTCAACTTCAAGGGATGGCTGCATGTATGGACGAGGGGATCGGAAACATCACTGCAGCTCTCAATGCTACTGGCCAGCTTGAGAATACCCTCATTGTCTTCTCCACAGGTAAGTAAATTCTGAGGTACTGGTAAGTTTATATTCAAACTTGGAATTTCTACTGTAATCTACGTCAGGACTTGGACTGAATGTGAACCTCTGAGTAGGTCTAGCTAAATTTCCCTCAAGTCTCATAAAACTTCTCTTCCATTCTGACTTAAGTAGGTCAGATTTAAGTAGGTCAGTAAGATTAGCTAGAAAAAGATTTTCACGGGCTATGGTTAAAGGTCACATGCAACCAAAAAATCAAACATAATTAAAACACAATTATCACTTATTCATGACACATAATATACATTGCTGATTATGAAAAAACATATAAACAAAATTATAAGCATACAATCGCAAATCAAAAGTGCAATATTTTGTACTTGCGTTTACTTCCCCAGAAACGAGGCAGCCGGGATACCGAACCCAGTCAGAGCGGGTGGGTGTACACTCAAGTGTAACGGCTGGTTCATTTGCCGATGCCCTCACAGCTCATTGTGTGTGTATATAAAGAGATGTTGGGTTTCATAAATACATGCTCATTTTTTGTGTATAACATTTTGCAATCAACAGACACCATAACATGTCATGTGTACAAGTATCACACCTGCCTGACTGTGTAATTACTTAATGTGACAGAGACCGAACTCGGGCCATAAATCAATGCGTTTTATTTATGGTGTATAGCTTGATAGGTGTTAAGTTCAAATTGCATGAGGTCAGTGATAGAACTTGTGTATTGAATATTGTCATTAGCAGACAGGCAGGCAGACACATAGGTGTCAATAAAACAGACATTGAGTTTTGTCTGTGACAACGACATATTTATATCACAGCAGGAGACTATATAGGAGTAGAGCATCCCTGATCACAGTTAGAATTTCTGTCAACGCTTAATAATGACATTGCTTTTAAGTATCGAACTGAGAAAGTGACTCCGTAAGAAGAACGTGTGGTGAAATAGACAAATGAAATTATATAAACAGTTAAATCGGTAATCTACTGTCATAACATATAAAAGCCCGCGCCTGTGAAATATCAACAAGACATTAGAAAAATAGCTCACACTGGGGAAATTAGTGATTCGTTTGAACTCCGATTTCGCGCGGTTGGAATTTGCATTTTGATGATTTGTTTCGGTAAGTCCAAACCGAAAAGGTATCAGAATCTGCAAAGTTGTGTTTTACGTTGCATGTGACCTTTAAGTTTGACTTTTGTTTGTTGCTTAATACTGCCCTCCACAATATTCCAGCTGTATGGTAGCGGTCTGTAAATAATCGAGTCAGAACAATCTAGAACCAGACAATCGAGTGATCAACACTATGAGCATAGATCTCATACAATGGGATACAATGACATGTGACAACGAAGTTAGAGAGCCTAAACCCCCTTTCCCCCAACACACCTCGATCATCACGTTAGTTTTATGACAAGCATAGGTTGTTTGTGGGTTTATTTAAGCTTGAAGACTAGAAGTTTTGTATTTGAGGAAGTGGTAGAATTATGCGAGTCTACTAATTATTCATGAGGGTCCTAACAAAGTACTTGTGTTTCAGACAATGGCGGTACGATCTACGATGGGGGAAACAACTGGCCACTGAGGGGGTGGAAGGCGTCGTTATGGGAAGGGGGATTCCATGGAGTGGGCTTTGTGTATGGTGATATGCTGAAGAACAAAGGAACTGTCAATAATCAACTGATCCATGTCTCTGATTGGTTCCCAACATTGGTGGGTGTGGCTGGCGGGAACACCAATGGAACAAAGCCTCTGGATGGATTTGACCAATGGAAGACCATCAGGTACGCTAGTATCTATGTAGAGTTTGAAAAACATGCGAAATATGCATATTGCCGGGAAGCACATGCAAAATATCCAAATCATCATCATCATCAACAATATCAGTGAAAATATAGCGTAGAACTAGTCTCTCTCCAAAACCCTTGAGAATAAATTAAATACAAGACCAGCTCAAGGCTAGGATCAATTGGCAAGTCCAAATTGCCTCACAGCACCTGAAAATACGGATTGTTCTGGGCTCCATTTGGATTTGTTTTGAAGATAAAATATTTCTTAATTTTAATATTGTCATTCAAGCAAAGGACCTATGGCTGTTTGAATGTTGAGACGTGCTGTGTGTTTGTGTGTTGTTTGATGGTTTGACTTGTTCAAATGATTTAAATTTCTGTGTTGAATGTAGACATGTTAGGGTAAATTTCCCATCTATGAAGTATGAATTTGAAACCTTTTGCTTACAGTTTATATGCTTGGAAAAAGGAGGTCTCTTCAGTAGTATATGTCACAATGACAGCAATGTTTACTTGCTTACAAAACAAGAGAAAGTCTTACATCAATTTGCCATTGTTCCAGTGAAGGTGGAGCCAGTCCGAGGAAGGAGCTCCTACACAACATTGACATCTTGAAACATCCCAAGGGAGCTAAGCTTTTTAACAACACCTTCGACACGCGGATCAGAGCCGCTATACGAGTCGGAGACTGGAAGCTCATCACAGGAGATCCAGGTTTGTGGACACTCACTGCTTAATACTGTAGGGTAGCTTAGTGGTTAAGGTGTTCGCTCATCACGCCAAAGATCCAGGTTCGATTCCCCACATAATCACAATGTGTGAAGCCCATTTCTACTGTCTCCTGCTGTGATATTACTGGAATACTGCTAAAAGCGGCGTGAAACTAAACTCACTCAATTAATACTGTAACATTTGTTTTATTTGGTATTACAGTTTCTCAGTAAAGTACAGATTTTAGTACTTGTTTTGTTTGACACTTGACAAAGGGGTACACATGATTTTAGTCAAGGTGCTGTAGTAAGTTAATGCTCTTTGTGAGGTAGGACACGTTTTATTACAATCTTGATTAATGAACATACTGTTTTGGGCAGTGCCACCATTTTATTTACTTTGGTTATTAATATGAATAAAGGAATCTGATTGGCCAAGAGGAATATAAGTTATAATAGCCACTGGTTGGGCTATGGTTGAGGTGTGAAATTCAGGCCCCTAATTTGACAAGGGTGGACGTTTGTAGACAGTTACCTCCCTTACCTCAGGAAGACAGTTCCAGCGCTTTTAAAACTGATGAAATTTAAGTTTATGTATGACTTCTGGGATGAAATGTTCCTGTACTTATGAAAATAACTAACAAAGGTTCACTATAAGCATTTATACTCTTAACAAGTAGCATCAATGTAAAGTATGCCAGTAGAGTGATCTCCTTGGCTCCTGTGTAATGGCTACCATGCTCGTAGTTCGAATAAAGGACCTTTTGAACAGAAGTCCTTGTTTCATTGCAAGTTTTAAGACAACTTTCATGTCTTTGCTCACACCGTCTCCTCCACCCTCAGGAAACGGCAGCTGGATTCCACCGCCACATCTCAGTAAGGAGGCGGTTGTGGACAAGGATGATAAGGCGAAGAATCTTTGGCTGTTTGACATCGCAAATGACCCAAATGAACACAATGACTTGTCAGCATCACAACCAGACATTGTTAAGAAGCTTCTGGACCGACTAGAGTACTACCAGAAAACAGCAGTACCCCCCAGGTACCCTGATCCTGACCCCAAGTGTGACCCCAAACTACATGGAGGAGTGTGGGGGCCGTGGGAGTAAACAGAACTAACTCTACAGTCATTGTTTTAAGTAGAGCAGGTTGTCTCTGAATTGTGTTAACATCCCAGTATAAACTGGTTTTGATTAACTAATAACATGAAATCCTCAGTGAAACGCTGATCATACTCAAAACATCAGAACAAATCTGTGCTGTTTTTGCACAATTTACGTCCAAAAAATTAAAAATGTTATAGAACAAACTCTCATTAATATATTGATGCAGTTCACTATTTGTTACGAGGGAGGAATGCAGAGAAAGGGACAACCATGTGTTCAGACAATGCTGTCGACATATTTCACTTAATTCTCCCTAGTCAATAGATAGGATTGTTGAAGTCAATCAATAATGCTTGTTTTATTAACCTACACGAGTTCATGATATATCGTATTGGAAATGGATTGTTAACATAAAAAACAGTTTGTTCTTAGAGAACCATCTGTCGTTGGATAGTCTCAGTGAGTGAGTGTTGTTTTACGCGGCTTTTAGAACTATTCCAGCAATATCACGGTGGGGGACACCACAAATAGGCTTCACACATTGTGCCCATGTGGGGAATCGAACCTAAATCTTCGGCGTGACGAGTAAACGCATTAACCACTAGGCTAGTCTCAGACATGATAATGGATAGTCTCAGACATGATAGTTCATGAAGTCTTCTTTCTGGTGATAGCACAAATTTGTTATTCAGGAGCTGATAAAATATCTTGTCATTAGTTATCAACAGTATTTATGTGGACCATACTTTAATCATATTTTACTTACGGTAATGCTCTCTAGTCATTAGTGTCACAAAACTAGATGCAATGGTGACAATATTTTTATACCAAAACACACTTAACTAATAATGCATGTGTATAATTATGGATTAAATTATTCTTTATTTGGGTTATAAACCAAATAATCATACCTTTATACCTTGCATGACCATTGTTT
Source organism: Haliotis rubra (assembly GCF_003918875.1). NCBI lineage: Eukaryota > Metazoa > Mollusca > Gastropoda > Lepetellida > Haliotidae > Haliotis > Haliotis rubra. The sequence goes on from NW_025767088.1 coordinate 994,918, forward strand.
ATTTTTGATATATTTGAAATTGTACCTATAGCATGTGTTTTATTACATTAAATTGATAATAATTGTAGTACGTCAACAAGGGCTCTAGTCAATTAAGAGTTGTCTCCCTCTCTCTGTCTTTTGTGGGTGTTCATTTATTTTACCGCTGAGTTATCTCCCTTTGTACACCGTAAAACGAAATGAGTTTCTACCGCTTCCAATATGCAAGGTCTAATCAACGTTTTTCCTTATGCGTTCATGGCCCCACCCTATGTTTTTACCACACTCTGTACAAACAATTCCTGGTACATTGCAAACTTTGCTGTAAACAAACTGTCAACATTTATGGATTAAAAGATTGGAAGCTTCGGGTTTGTTTTGAACTGTTGAACTGTTTCCTGGTTATACTACCTGTCCTCGAACAGAACAGCATGACCTATATCTATTTTTTGATATATTTGAAACTGTACATGACAGTACATCAACAGAAATGTCAAGATGTATATCTACCTGTTTATAATTTGTTTTAAGAAGCCATGGTACAGGTTTAACAGTGCTGTGATGTGCCTTACTTAGATTTAAGTGCTGACACATAGTTACTTTCTTTACAGCGCCAAATGATCTAATCTTGAGCATTTTACTGCTACATGTACAACCACTAAATATGGCATGTTCAATGTATTGACAATAAATAACTACTGATAATTACTACGGAGTGAAATGTATTGCATAGATTGCTACTCATTATATTATGAGTCAAATTTCCCTTGGGTAATGTTACTAAATAAAAAAGAAATGTGCCAAAAGAAATATCCTCATTAAAGAACATTGTTGCACATTGATTCCATTGTACATGTATATCAGCTGGTAATGTGTTGCTTGACAGGTATACTTCCTGTCTGGCTGTGTGTTACTGTGTATATTTCCTGGTGCATGTATATTACACATGTATAATTCTGATGTGTAGACAGCTGTGTATCATGAGCATCCTCAGCCAACAGTCTGCTAGTCACATACCCTTATATGGGCTTGCATTTGTACTCTTGTGTAAATAAATATTTTAAAAAAGACAATAAATATGACCAAACCAAGTTGGTGTTCATTTCAATTTGCAGGACCAGTGTGACATGTAATGACTCCACAATATATTGTTTTGTTCTGCATCTATCAGTTGTAATTCTAAGATGTTTGTTGTTTAACACCATACTCAGTAGAAGTTATATGGCTGAAGTCTTTAAATGATCAACTCTGGAACAGACATTCCAGTGATCACCACCATGAGCATAGATCTATGCAACTGGGATACGGTGACTTGTGTCAAGCACATCAGCGAACCTGACCAATCCTGTTAGTTGACTCTTACGACAAGCATTGGGCTGCTGAAGTCGACTTCTAACCTGGATCTGCGCGGGTTGTAATTCTAAGTGGGAATGAGGTTACGACGACACCAGAACCATGGGTTTCACACACACTACCCATGTGGGGAATCGAACATGGGTTTTGGAGTGACGAGTGAACGCTTTAACCACTCGGCTACCCAGCCGCCCCTGTAATTCTAAGAGGATGGTGGAACCTTCAAATGGCATTTAGAAGTGATAAAGTAGAAAGATAATACCCTGAAACATTGTGTTCCTTATATAAAAGAAGTCAATACCACAAATTCTCTCCTTAAACATTATGCACCGGTACAATACTGGCAATATGGATAACAGCTTCTTCTATTTCGAGGATGTGACTTAATGTCTGCTTGACAATGGTACAAGAATCTGTATCGAAACGTGGCACTCGTGAAATAAATTCCTGTTTGACAATGGTACAAGAACCTGTATCGAAATATGGCACTCGTGAAATAAATTCCTGTTTGACAATGGTACAGAAATCTGTATCGAAATGTGGCACTCGTGAAATAAATTCCTGCTTGACAATGGTACAAGAATCTGTATCGAAATGTGGCACTCGTGAAATAAATTCCTGTTTGACAATGGTACAAGAATCTGTATCGAAATGTGGCACTCGTGAAATAAATTCCTGTTTGACAATGGTACAAGAATCTGAATCGAAACGTGGCACTCGTGAAATAAATTCCTGTTTGACAATGGTACAAGAATCTGTATCGAAACGTGGCACTCGTGAAATAAATTCCTGTTTGACAATGGTACAAGAATCTGTATCGAAACGTGGCACTCGTGAAATAAATTCCTGTTTGACAATGGTACAAGAATCTGTATCGAAACGTGGCACTCGTGAAATAAATTCCTGTTTGACAATGGTACAAGAATCTGTATCGAAATGTGGCACTCATGAAACAAATTCCTGTTTGAAAATGATACAAGAATCTGTATCGAAATTTGGCACTCGTGAAATAAATTCCTGTTTGACAATAGTACAAGAATCTGTATCGAAATGTGGCACTCGTGAAATAAATTCCTGTTTGACAATGGTACAAGAATCTGTATGGAAATGTGGCACTCATGAAATAAATTCCTGTTTGACAATGATACAAGAATCTGTATCGAAATGTGGCACTCGTGAAATAAATTCGTGTTTGACAATGGTACAAGAATCTGTATGGAAATGTGGCACTCATCAAAAATAAATTCCTGTTTGACAATGGTACAAGAATCTGTATGGAAATGTGGCACTCGTGAAATAAATTCCTGTTTGACAATGGTACAAGAATCTGTATCGAAATGTTGTACTCATGACATAAATTCCTGTTTGACAATGGTACAAGAATCTGTATCGAAATGTGGCACTCATGAAATAAATTCCTGTTTGGCAATGGTACAAGAATCTGTATGGAAATGTAGCACTCATGAAATAAATTCCTGTTTGACAATGGTACAAGAATCTGTACGGAAATGTGGCACTCGTGAAATAAATTCCTGTTTGACAATGGTACAAGAATCTGTATCGAAACGTGGCACTCGTGAAATAAATTCCTGTTTGACAATGGTACAAGAATCTGAATCGAAACGTGGCACTCGTGAAATGAATTCCTGTTTGACAATGGTACAAGAATCTGTATCGAAACGTGGCACTCGTGAAATAAATTCCTGTTTGACAATGGTACAAGAATCTGTATCGAAACGTGGCACTCGTGAAATAAGTTCCTGTTTGACAATGGTACAAGAATCCGTATCGAAGCAGTGGCACTCGTGAAATAAATTCCTGTTTGACAATAATACAAGAATCTGTATCGAAACGTGGCACTCGTGAAATAAATTCCTGTTTGACAATGGTACAAGAATCTGTATCGAAATGTTGTACTCATGACATAAATTCCTGTTTGACAATGGTACAAGAATCTGTATCGGAATGTGGCACTCATGAAATAAGTTCCTGTTTGACAACGGTACAAGAATCTGTATGGAAATGTGGCACTCATGAAATAAATTCCTGTTTGACAATGGTACAAGAATCTGTATCGAAATGTGGCACTCATGAAATAAATTCCTGTTTGACAATGGTACAAGAATCTGTATCGAAATGTGGCACTCATGAAATAAATTCCTGTTTGACAATGGTACAAGAATCTGTATCGAAACGTGGCACTCGTGAAATAAATTCCTGTTTGACAATGATACAAGAATCTGTATCGAAATGTGGCACTCATGAAATAAATTCCTGTTTGACAATGATACAAGAATCTGTATCGAAACGTGGCACTCATGAAATAAATTCCTGTTTGACAATGATACAAGAATCTGTATCGAAATGTGGCACTCATGAAATAAATTCCTGCTTGACAATGGGCCTTACGAAAACAGCATGACATACATCTATTTTTTATAGAAATGTACTCAAATTTGTACATGAGAGTGGATCAACAGAAATGTCAAGATGTACATCGATTTGTTTATAATTTTTGCAGGTTTAAGCAGTGCTGTGATGTGCCTTACTTAGATTTAAATGCTGACACAAAGTAATCTTACTTACAGTGCCAAAACGATCTAATCTTGAGCACTTTGGAATGATATGAGATAATTTGCATGTAATGTGCAAGTGTCAACATAGAGGCGGTCAGGTGACAAGGACGGAATAACCAGGCTTGCATCACACTACCAGTCTGGCTGATAAGGGATATCAATGCACTTTTAATATCATGTTTGGATGTCAGCCCGGTGAAATTATGTGCTCCAGTTCATAGCCTGATTATGTCTTTCAAATAAGGTAAAAATTCATTTACTTGCAAATAAATGCGACAAACCCCATTCCACATTCATAAGAAATTATTATTGTTATATATGGGTATTCATATAGCGCTATAGTCCATCCAATGTGCATGTTCAAAGCGATTATACAATTGGGACTATATCATGAGCATTTGTTTCAGCAGTATTACAGCTGTACGATATTGCTTGTAAATAAATCGAGTGTGGACCAGACAATTCAGTGATTGTCACCATGCGATACGATGACAGAGCATGTGTTAAAAATCACTATGAAATATAGGTGTTCGCGAAAAGGTAAGCGTATCCTGCCCCACCGGTGGCACCCAGCATAAACATATACAAAGTCTAGTCAACTGTTCACCTGAAATAATTTGGCAACGTATGGTACGAGCCAAATAGGGAATTGCATCGGACATCACTTTTGTCACTGATGCATCAAATTTCGAAATGTCCAACACATAAACCTTTTTGAAAGAGATACGTTTTTGACTATGGTGTTACGGAAAACAATAAACATGTTTCTGTGTGGCGTTTTTTATATACCATATATCACCCTTTGACTGCTTCATCAGCTGTCTGACCTATATTTTGGCTTGGGATATCTGCCTAAGGTCGTATCAAGGACTTACTTATCTGACTGAACTCATGGTCATAAACTAGCTAGCAACACATCCCACCAGCTCACTGGATTCAAAGGACATGGACTAACTAATAAACTGGCATCTTTTTGCACTGATATACGCATTATTAAATATGCTGCATCAATTATAAACGTATACCCCTGTTTAAAATGTGCTCGTCGAACACCAGTATAAACTCAGGGGCAAAAGAAACACCATCAAAAGTAATTATGTGTTCATTCAATATTACATCGTCATAAGCCCATACAGTAGCAAGCAACAAATCTCACGAGCGCAAAAAGCATAACGACAGAAAAGCACGTGTTTCATGTAATTATTGAATAAACCTGCCCCAGTGGCTCAGTGAACCTGTACTTCATCATCTATACCAATGGGCTGAGTGAACCTGTACTTCATCACCTGCCCCCGGTGTCTCAGTGACCTGTACTTCATCACCTGCCCTGGTGCCTCAGGGAACCTGTACTTCATCACCTGCCACGGTGGCTCAAGTAAACCTGTACTTCATCACCTGCCCTTGTGCCTCAGTGACCCTGTACTTCATCACCTCATGCCCTTGTGCCTCAGTGACCCTGTACTTCATCACCTGCCCTGGTGACTCATTGAACCTGTAGCTTCATCATCTATACCAATGTCTGAGTAAACCTTTACTTCATCACCTGCCCCGGTGTCTCAGTGACTTGTACTTCATCACCTGCCCTGGCGCCTCAGTGACCCTGTACTTTATCACCTGCCCTGGTGACTCAGTGAACCAGTACTTCACCATCTATACCAATGTCTGAGTAATCCTTTACTTCATCACCTGCCCCGGTGGCTCAGTGAACCTGTACTTCATCATCTATACCAATGGCTGAGTAATCCTTTACTTCATCACCTGCCCCGGTGGCTCAGTGAACCTGTAACTTCATCACCTGCTGTGGTGGCTCCAGTGACCCTGTGCTTCATCACCTGCCCCGATGGCTCAGTGAACCTGTACTTCACCACCTGCTGTGGTGGCTCAGTGACCTGCTGTACTTCATCACCTGCTGCGGTGGCTCAGTGACCCTGTACTTCATCACCTGACCCGATGGTTCAGTGATCCTGTTCTTCATCACCTGCCCCGATGGCTCAGTGAACCTGTATCATCGCCTGCCCTGATGGCTCAGTGACCTGTACTTCATCACCTGCCCCGATGGCTCAGTGACCTGTACTTCATCACTGCCCCGATGGCGCAGTCTTTCATCACCTAGCACAATGTGTCAGCCGGAAAACTCTGGATTACAATATATGTGATCCTTGGTTTGACTCACACTGTGAATTTTCACTTGAGAAAAGTGTAAATGTCATGAGTAACACATCCAACCTTTAAATGGCAAGCAGAGGTCTTGACTGTTCCAGATCATGAATCAAAACGAGAAGAGTAATACTACATTGTTCGAAGCAGAGATTCACAACTTCGCGTTATTTTACCCACACCAAGTCAATCTCTTCATGATATCAAAATTCTCCCAGTGGGAATTCTGAAATGATTTCCCCCAGCAACCAAACTGGCCATAGATGACACAACTGATTGGCTCTCGGAGACCTGGTTGACTCATGGCCTAAATGGCCCAACCTTAGAACACCCCACCAAATAAGCGCACGTGATATCAAACATGTATATTTGTACCTCTTTGTTTCAGAGAACATGGTTGCCATTTCTTGACATGACGACCCGTCCCCACTCTTAACTATGACGTTAGACAGACGGACCGCTGTCATATAGGCTATTAGCTGGAATATTGCTGAGTGCATTAAACAACAAACAAACAAAAACACAATAAAGAAACGCACAACGCTCACATAAGTCCCGCGGTTGCCATACTCATTACTCAAGTACATTTTGTAGTAGCACAAGTCACGCATGATCAAACGTTATCATAAGTGAACTGCATCGAAGACTGATCTAGTTGAATGTAGGCGTTCGACACATTCGGGATCTTGAACGCGTTTTGTGACAGCCATGCATCTTGCAGAGTTCTTATTATGTGCATGTTGCACTGTTTTGTCAGCGAAGTCAAGTCACCCGAACATTATTTTCATCCTCGCTGACGATTACGGATTCCATGATATCGGGTATCACAAGTCGGAAATTAAAACACCAAATCTTGACAAGTTAGCCGCGGCTGGCGTGAAGCTGGAAAACTACTATGTCCAGCCTATCTGCACCCCAACACGGTCCCAGTTCATGTCAGGGAGGTACCAGGTGAGTCAGTCATACCCTTACTGGTTATAAAGCGTGCAGACGACAACCCAGGAACATGTCAGGTACGGGGTCACCAATAATTTTGTACACATGTACGGTGTGTGTGTGTGTGTGTGTGTGTGTGTGTGTGTGTGTGTGTGTGTGTGTGTGTGTGTGTGTGTGTTCGTGTGTGTGTGTTCGTGTGTGTGTGTGTGTTCGTGTGTGTGTGTGTGTTCGTGCGTGCGTGCGTGCCTGTGCAATTTTGTGCATAACAATATTAAAAAACATTTGCTTATAAATTAGGTGGGCCGGGAATTGAGTTTTGTACGCAGGTAGGGTGTGTCACTTACTTTGAACATAAAATTTAAAGGGGTCATTCATATTGTGCATGCTTCTCCATAAAAATCATCATCACTCTCTCACTCACTCACACACACACACACTCTCACACTCTCTCTCTCACACACACACACACACACACACACACTAACCATAAATTATGCACAGCTTTTCAGGGCAACTTGTCGCTTGCTTCACTTATGGCTTTAGTATTGCAGAAGCTTGGCAGAATGAAAAATAATGCGGTTCAGGGTCTGTGAGACCTATTTATCCTCATGATCACAGTTTCTATTTCTTTGTTTGAATCAGAACTGAGTGACTGACTGAAGACGTTCAGACACGAATGTCTGTACATGGATTGTTTTCATTGTCTGAACAGAATTATCAGCTGGATGTTACAAACATGCTTGTTTCAAATTCATTAGCTTCCATAATTTCACTGTACAACTCACTTCAGGGGAGTACAGTGGATTTAATCTGCCTGATTTCTTGATTATTGTGTTCATATGAAATACTGGAGAGGAGAAAAGGAAACAAACAAGGATTGGTACTTGATGTGTTTGATCAGGGAGACTATATAACGTGTTGTAGAGTAGCCCTGGTTTGATGAAGGTATCAAGGTTGTGATTTGGACCATATGGTTGCAGTGTTTCAGCAAATATTTTCAGGCTAATAAGATTGTTTTCATAACATTATCATTTTGGGGTTCAGATCTATTTCAGGTGTATAGTTTCTCTATATTTTGTCGGTAAAACACTGTGATGTTTATCTATCGTCATATTTAACACCGCATGCACCGAGCAATAATTAAGCCACATTACGGTGTTCTGTAAATAATCAAGTCTGGACCAGACAATCCAGTGATCAGCGTCATGAACATTGATCTACACAACTGGGATATGCAGTCGTGTTAGTGAGCCTGGCCATCTGTTTTTGTCTGTTTTCAGATTCACACTGGTTTACAACACGGCATCATCTGGGACGCTCAGCCCAATGGCCTCCCGCTAGACAGTCCCCACAGTAGCAGACAAGATCAAACAGGCCGGCTACTTCACCACGCTGTCGGCAAATGGCATCTGGGCTTCTACAAGGATGCCTACCTGCCTACCAATCGAGATTTGATTCATACTATGGTGAGGAAAGATGTCAACTGTTTGTTTTGTTTTGTTTGTTATTTGTTTGTGGCAATCAGCAATATATCCAGCTGTATCGTGTCAGTGTGGAAATAGTCGTGTGGACCAGACAATCCAGTGAGTGACATCATGAGCATCAACACAATATGAATGTGATGGTCTGTTAACCAAGTCAACCACCCAATCCTATTTGTCACCGGCTATGACATCAAGGTTTGCTGAAGACCCATTCTAACACAGATTTTCATGGGTCCTAAATTGTAGAGTGTGGCTACTGATGATATCTGTGAAATAAATGAAAACTGTGATTACCGCATATCATCTTGAAGCTGGAAGCAATTGAAATTCATTTCTGGTGTCCCGTCGTGATATTGCTGGAATATTGCCTAAAGCGGTGTAAAACCACTCACTCACTCACGAGGCTCGCTCCTCCTTCACTCCTCTTGTATATAATTTCATGTTTTAACAAATCCACATGATTTTAGTATATCAATTTATTTACCAAACATCACATTTTTATTTGACTTAACCCTTTATATATCTAATATATAACAACTTGCAGGCTATCTGACAGGCAGCGAGGGCTACCTCACACACAGCACTTGCGACGGCCACGATTCCAGATATAATCTTTGTGGCCTTGACCTACGTAACAATACAACCCCAGTTTTCAATGAGACCGGCCACTATTCAACGTCTCTGTTTACGGGAGAGGGCTATCAGTGTGATCAAGGATCATGATGAGTCTAAAGTAGGTGCAAGTTCCATCGAGAATGTTTCTTGTCAACATAAAAAAAATAATAATAATAATAATAGTCCATTTATTTTGTGCATTTATCCATGCATTGCATGCTCAAAGCAGCTCACTATCACCCCTGGTCAACAAGTACAGAACACTCCCTTTGGAGAATGCAACCTGTCGCCTGTCAGGCGCTCAAGGTTCAAATTCATACTACCATCGTATCATACCAGGTACCCTTTTCTGCTGGGTGAACAGAGGCATTGTTTTAACAAAACCCACTTGCCTGAGGTGAGACCACATGTGTCACATGCGATTCGTTGTGGGGTAAGACTGAAGTCCCAGAACTCTCAGGAGTCGAACACGGCCACCCATCCAAGGACTCTCCATGCTCAGCATTGCTTAACTTCAACTGATTTGTGACACTGAGCTATATGCACATGACCACATCTTGAAAATAATGTCTGAAATGTGGTGCCCTTGTCCGCCAGTTTTGGAGTACTGTGTCAACTTCATTGTCTTCACATTTTAATGTATTACTTGCCTCTGATGTGTATTACTTGTGTTGAAAGGCATATACACATGGAACAAAGTATTGCAAGCATCCCATATTCTTCATAGTATCAATATGTTACCATTAACCATAGCAAAGGAAGTTATCAAACCTCAGTTTAACTTACTGTCTGGATACATTGACTTTCAGCGAATACTAAATGGCAAATCTTAATTAAAAAAAGCATGAAAACAGTAGCTTATTGAGAAGGACTGACTGACTGAGTTTGGTTTTTACGCCGTTTTTAGCAATATTCCAGCAACATCACGGCGGGGACACCAGAAATGGGCTTCACACATTGTACCCATGTGGGGATTCGACCCGGGTCTTCGGCGTGACGATTAACGCTTTAACCACTAGGCTACCCCACCGCCCTTGAGAGGAAACATGGAAAGGGATTGACTCATTTTGTAGTCAATGTCGTATGACGTGCAGTATAACAAAGTGCGCTCATTTTCAAAGATTTGGATGTACAATCCTCAAAAAATCACATAAAGTAATAACATCCCTGGCCCTCCTGACTGATTTTGTATCAGATGTTGAATGTGACGTTGTGGTATTGTAATTTCTATTCTTCATTAAGGGCTTGTTCTAATACATCAATATTTTTGTATCTCATAATGTCCCAAACATAGGATTTAGGATCTGGACTCCTGGTGGTCCAAGGTAGAGTTATACCATCTCTTGACGTGAGAAATCACCAAGGACATGTGTGCGATGTATGTACATGTATGTCATCCTTGAAGACTGTTTAGAGGATGGCCATCAAATGTGGTACAACAACCAAAAACATAAATGATATTGTTATAGCACATGTTTTTATTTATTTTTAAAAATAAAATTTGCTCAAGTGTGACTTTGTGTATATAATATACTTGTGTACATGTGTTAACTGGTCACGTTGCTATATATGAAAGCAGAAATAGACTATGAAGCTCATGTGATGTTAAATTTGAACTCACCCACACTACTTTGACAATGGTAATGTTCTTGTAGGCTCATCATGGTTTTTTCTTGTTTGCAGCCATTTTTCCTGTACCTCGCCTATCAGTCTACGCACGCACCTCTGCGGGTCCCAGGGAAATATTTGAATCCATGTACAGCCACATCAAGGACTTGAACAGGCGCACTTTTGCCGGTAATATGGTCACTGTTAAACCCTGACATATCAGTAGGTAGTCCAGTGTATGGTCTGTTTCTCCTCACACAGAGTGAGTTGGGCCCTACTCTGTTTTACCAATATATGTCTCCTGTATCATGACTTGTAATTGTCCTAACTTACATTGATCGGCATTATGCTTCACTATCAGGAAAAGAGCTATTGTCTGACAAAATATTGACCATTTTGCTGTTGCCCTAGGTAAGCATTGTTTGTTGGACAAACTTACCTCTTATTAAATTTAAATTAGTGAAACTTCATTTATAATTTATTCAGCCAATCTTCATATGATAATAGTGAATATTTTGAGAGTGCATCACCTCTAGCACTTCCTTATGACCATAGTTGTTTGTAAAGGGAATCGCTCTTGAAAGATGATTGGTGTATGACGTGAAATTTGCATGTGTACGATTTTCGTTTTCAAACAAAAAAATGGCTAGGAATAAACACTAACAACTGTGTGATGCAAGATGATTGTCAAAATTTATGGTTTGCAGTGATTTATCGACCTTCTTGAAAACAAATCGAAATCAAAGAATTGACACCCCATGTGTGTTCTTATTCACATGGTCCGGCTGTCGACAAAACAACCATACAGGGCTCAGTTCCGCAGAGCGATCTTGGAGCTAAAGTGATTGTAACACACACTTGCACCAGCATCGTCTTATGATCATCATAGCTATTACGATCGCACATTTGTGCAATGGGGCCCGGATGTTTATCGTTTACATGTTTTTCAACTTCAAAGGGATGGCTGCATGTAGCATGGACAGGGGATCGGAAACATCACTGCGAGGG
>NW_025767089.1:0-32184 GCF_003918875.1 Haliotis rubra
TCCAAAACTAATTGTCTACACACTTTGTAGAAAATATAAAGCCGCACAAAGACCCGGAATCATCTCTAAATGGCACCTCTATCAAAGTTGTGAAGGAGGCCAGAGTTCTTAAGGTATTATTTTTGACTCACACCCTAACGTAGTTTCTTACCACATACAGGAAGTTAATTTAAAACTAAATGCCACAAGAAGGCTCTCGATTTGCTAAAAAGTTGACTTCCCACTCTCAAAGTGGGGAGGGGATCAAACCACCTCCTTCACTTATACCGATCATTGGTACCATCTAAACTTGATTAAGGTTCGATCGTGATATGGCGGAAGCCTGCAAAAGCAACAACAAATTACTTGGATTCTGTTCCACCACCAAGGTCTAAGACTTTGTCTTGGATCATTTAGAACCTCTCCAGTTGATAGTCTCTATGTTGAGGCAGATGAGCCTTTCGATTTCCAACGCTTGCATTGGAAATTATCCTTACAATATATTACTAAACTATCAATTCAAAACGAATTCAATCCCTGCATTTAATTGTCATGTTTCAATCCTCTTTATGAGGATTTGTATAACAAAAGCTCTCTCTTGTTCCGGCCTCTTGCACAGAATTAAACCATTCCTTTCTGCTGCTGGCATTGGGCTGGAGAATATATCTCCTTCTCGTCTTCTTTCTTCTCCTCCTTGGCAAATTGGTGAGGGCCAGAAGTTGACTTAACATTAACCACATTTAAAAAATCCGAAACTAATGATTTACAATATAAACAGAAATTTGGTCAATTAAGAAACAAATATAATACCTATAAATCCTTATATACAGATGGATCCAGGGATGGTGGCGCGGTTGCTTGATGCCACTGTCATTGGGTCCAAAACAATATCTTCCAGACTACCCAATGACAGTTCAACTTTTCACAGCAGAAGCAAACGCCATCTTAACAGCTCTTAAATATATTAATAAACACCGTAAATATAAACAATATATAATATTTTCTGACTCTCTTTCGTGCCTTCAGGCAATTAAAAATCTCTCTTGCAAACATCCACTTTTAGTTGGAATAATCCAATTATATAATGATCTTGCTGCTGGCCAATGCGACATCGTCTTTTTGTTGGTTACCCAGCCACGTTGGCATTTCTGGCAACATTAATGGCCGATCTGGCTGCCAAGGCAGCACTCAACAAATCTATGACACCACTTCTGATCCCATACTCTGATGATTATAAAGCCAGCATTAGAACATACATCCGCGATCTGATGCAAAGAAATTCGGGATGCCCAAGTAGGTATCAATAAATTACATGCAATCAAACCAACTATCGGTTACACACTACTTGGGTTGTCAGTCCAGATTTGAAGAGGTCATCATACGACGATGTCGTATTGGCCACACAAGATATACTCATGAGGTACCTATTGAAGGTGAGGATCCTCCGTTTTGTATCCCTTATGATGAACGAATCACGCAGTCAAGCATGTCCTGCTTGACTGTGTTGAATATTCCATCACAAGGGATATCCTATTTCAATGTCAAAACTTTGAAGGATCTTTTTTATGTGTTAATTATCATTTTAATAGTTGAATTTTAAAAGAATTAGATTTGCTTACTGATCTGTAAATAGTTAAATATTTTATTGTTGGTAGTTTAGATTAATAACTGAAGATTATTAGTGGCTGTATGCCCTCAAAGGGGGTTGAAGTACTGTAAAATTATTGTCCTCCTGAGAGGGTACGTAAGATCCCAAAGCATTCAAAGTGTAAATTTAAATCTACTGTTATTTTAATCGTAGAGATATATGTTCTTTTAATTTGTGGCTTGAATATCTAAAATTGCTAATAGCTGAGGGATGGTGTAAATCCAGCTAGGGTCCATGCAGGAAGCAAAAGTACTGTAAGTCCCCATGGTCCCTAGTATGGTGATCTACCTTCAGTTGTTAGCAATCTATAGCCCGGTTTTATATTGTATTGTCAACTATAGTTAAACTGTTTTAGATATAATTACTAGTTTTTAAATTATTCTTTGTGATAATCTAGTTATTTTACTGTCCTTCGTAGGCAGGCTTTTATAATTTACTATTACTTACTATGTGTACCAATTAATTGTTCTCGTCACGATATGGCTGAAATATTGCCGATGTGACGATAAATTTTAACTCACTCACTCACTCACTCATTATTTAGACAAAATTGAAATATACTTTAAATCTTCTCTAAGTTTCCTTCTCCATCCATACGACACAACATGGAAACATGGGATTTTAAAAGATTTACATGACTTTGGATTACGAGGCCGTTTGCCTCACTTTATATCCAACTTTTTAAATAATAGGCCAGTAGAAATCGACGTCAAAATAAAATAACCTAGACATTTGTGATAACAGGCCAATTATTGCAGAATACTGTTCTCTGGTGTCTATTTATCATGTACACAAAACCCAAGAAAAATCAAGAGTGGGGAAATATGTTTTTGGGGGTGTCCAAAAAAGGTCCCAAAGCTTTGTTTTCAGCAAACTACACAAAAACAGTTGTAAGAAGATAGCACCGTTGCTATGTAAACAAACAGCTGTCAACTGCCAAGCTCCTGTCAAAGTGGACCAAATCTGGGTATGTATGAATAAAATTGAGCACAAGAAATTTTGCCAAATGCATATAAATAACCCTTAGATGCAATATCCACATGTTAAGCATGGACATATATTAAATAAAAATAGAAGAAGGTGACTTTGCAACCACTTAGCAGAAACATGATGACTGTGCCAAACTATCAATGTTATATTCTGCATAAGTATGATTTTAACTTCTACAGTTACAAAGTTACATGCAGTACAAATAATAGCCATATACTGGCAAGTTAATTCTGGGCTAGTTTTACACACATTAGGAGTCAAATCAAAGACTTCAAGATCTTTTTTCATGGTGTTACTATAAATAGACTGCAGCCATCTATGTTTACTTTTCATAATTAGTTGTTTATATTGAATTATAATAACCTCACTACAAGGTACATAGCACTTATTGATATTATACATTAATGTATGCTTGCCTAATTAATTAACATTAGTTCCCAAAAGTAATTATGTTTCAAGTTAATAAAAGCCTGTATTTGATGCCGAGGTCAAGGTCAAACACTGCAGAAAATATTTTCTTGACAACAAATTATAGATATGTGTATGTCAAAAACCCTTCAGATGTAAATGTACTGTTTTTACTTAGGAATATCACCTGCAAAAAAATATTTTTGATAGTGTTATTTTTATGGAACTATATAATTCAGGAATATTTTTACTTATTAGGTGATATTTCAATACTATATTTCAAGTAGAAAGAGTTTATATTCTCCATTGAAACCCAGTATATCAATGCAGATAGTTTGAGATAATGTTACAAAACTATTGTAAAACATGCAACAAACTTTGCATGTTAAACAACTCCAGTAAAGTTTTATGTTTGAAGTTTAGATGAAATATCATTTCATTTCCACTGTTCTTTAAGTGAATATACATAATATGCATACTCATTTATTGATTATTAAAACAGAAAGTTGTTTGTAATTTACCATGTCAAAATATGCTTATTTGTATTTATTTTTTACTCCATGCAGATGTTTTGGGAAAAATATAGAGTGTACATTATGTATCTCAGTAAGTGAAATATATAAGATGTGAAACAGGCTTATATATATTTTAAATAATAATTGGCCACAGAATATGTATTACCATGTCCAAATATGCCTATGTTTAATCATAAGTTTAATTGATTTTTTATATTTTCTTTACAGATATGTTTCTGATCTCCAACATGACGTGTCATTTGGTCACAATGGTTCAGGAGAAGTGAAACTAAGAGGCAAGGGTTTGAACACTCTACCAAAGTATTAACTCTTTGTAATGATTCTTTACAATCAACTCTTTAATAAAAAAAATAACTTTGTCCATGAAAATGCAGAAAGTCATACTCAGCATAATCGACCATACTGAAAGCTCACAGAAAATAGACATCAATGAAAATACCCCAGCCATGTGGTATTGAGATCAGGAACAGTACTTTAACAACTACTGAACTCACTGCCTTATTTATGCAAATAGGAGTGATTTTGGAAGACCTTCAATAACATCCAAATAGAAATTCAGCAATCCAGCTTGTATCAATATTTTCAGCAGAGGGAAAAAGTATTCTGCAAGAGACCGTTCTCAACTCTCTGAGAGAAGATCTTCGATGATAAAGGCAGTTGATGTTCCAGCTGGTGACATTGGTGCAGTTGAGGTAACATACCACCGCACACTTTTCGCATGGAGTGTTTTTGCATGAGCATGAAAGGACAGCAAGGACAAACTCTGAGGATTCAGCAAGAAACATTAAGAACACAGCCTTCAGTTCTTGGTGAGCTGCTGCCAGAAAGTATGCAGAATGGAAAGCTGTACACTCTACAGTAGCTGTTGGATCTGTATGCTGCTGATCTGCTTACTGGGATCTCACCCTACAGTCTGAAGCATGTTAAACGCCGCCTCGCTTCAAAGTATTTTTGGATCAAGGATCACTATTGCAGAAGTAGAGGGGGAGACCAAGTGTTGTGACCTTGACAGGACATGAATCGCTGAATCCTGCAAGTTGATAATACAGCCCATGAAAATCTCAAACAGCTTCATGTGCAACTGTTTGAGACTGAAAGATCAGAAGAAATCACCATCAAGGACAAGTGGCTGTGGCTGATGTTCATGTGAGCAATGTCTAATCAGGCAGGCAAAATTCAAAAAGGAGACTTAATCAACATCACCCACAAGGATTCAGCATGAACCAAATAACAGCTCTCTGCACAAATATGACAGGGATGACATTTGGAAAGGTGTTGAAGAAGGCATCACAAGTAGTCACATTTGATTTACCACCATGAACAAGTGTGTCCGCCTATCAGACGGGGCACAGCCGAGGATGTCATCAATGGAGCTGTGTCAGCGATTACTATCAATAACTCTTGAGTGGTCCTCCATCTCCAGATGTCTTCTCATTTGAACTTGCAACAGTGTCACCAGCTTTCTTCCATGATGATGGATCCATGAGAAAATGCCCAAGTCTGTCCTGGCCAGATATCTGCTTTCACATTACCGGTACCACAAAGATGAAGAACACAGACAACACCAGGCGTAGTCGTTGAATGTGCACTTCTCCAGCATATACCATGGCAAGTATTGGTACCATTGCTGACATATGCAAGATCAATGTTGATAGTGTCATGCACAGAACAACACAGAAGTGGATGACACAGATGGAAGCGGATGACACAGATGTCTTGGTGGCATAACTGAGTTTTATCACAGCAAACATGCAGCAATCTATTCCATGAAGTCCCACAGTAACAACTTATATCTATAAAAAGTTGGTTTGCAAATGGGCGAGCGATCTAAGACGCCAGGCTAGTGATCCAGCGAGCTTAAGGTCTACCGGGATCGAGCCCACCTGGAGTCAACTTTGTGTACAGACTCTTTCAGTGTTGTCATTAACCCCCTAGTGTACAGTACACAACCCTGTACACTTAAAAGAACCCACGAATCTGTTGGTATATGACCAGATTGTGTCCGCATGAATACGTGCAAACACCAAGTTGCGGGTACAGCAACATGCACTAAACTTGGACAACGTACTGTGACTATGTGTCCCAGTCCACCCAGCTGTGAATGGGTTTCTCGTAAGGATGAGAAAGCCACATTAACTTTGTGCGCCTAAATGGCTGCAAGAGTTGTATGGTCCTCAGGGAGCTGAGGTTGAAAAATATGATGTGCCGTTGAGATTGACATCCTATGATCGAGGGAAAAACAACGCGCATTGCTGAGCTAAGCTGGATATTGGCGCTACATAATGATAATAATAATAAATAAAATAAAAATAAGTTTGTGTGTATTTCTGTCTCAAGGACATTAGTTGTGCTTGCTCACTTGTATAGATTTTGCCTTGCTGCTTTGTTATTTCAACCTTGTATATCTTCAATTGCTGGTATTTATGTTCTGATGACTTCTGTTGGGGTAATAATCGCGGCCAACTCAGACCACAAGACAACTGGCAGTTACCGTTACCGTTCTAATAAAGATTTTTCTGATCCATAATGTGCACCTGTGTTTTATTTCATAACAATCACTGTTGGTATCAACAACGAGACGGTAATTTTACTCAAAATGTTAAAAAAGAATGTTTCTATTAGCTGCAGTGAAATCGTGCGTCCCTCAGATATTTATAACTTCGGCCTGCATTATTCACAGCAATCACTATCATATTCTGTCCATTCACGCCTCGAAATAATGGTGTAACTGACAGAAAATGGATACGTATACATATGTCATAATTAATGGAGCTTGGCGATCACATGTGGAATGATACTGTCCAAAAATATTCAGTGTATTATGAGATTGCCAACAGCATCAGTCAGGTACAACAATGTATTTGATAGACAGGATTAACCAGAAGCAAACTGATGTCAAGAAAGGCAAACAGTTTTTGCATCTCGCTCCATTTCCTTCACACAGAGTTTTCTGTTTTTCTTCATTCAAACATTGCAAAAGATTGATGTCAGTGAATGTTTCTTATTGAAATGAGGGCAATGTAGAGAGCAAGTTAATGAAATATAACAAAATTATTGAACCATAAACCTTGAGATTCGACCTCATGACTGGTAGTGAGTCAATAAAGCTGACCTTCTTGATTGTGATATGGCGGCCATCTTGAATTAAAATGGCGGCCATTTTAAAAATCAAGATGGCCGACATCGATAGAAATAATTAAAATATTGTACGTTTTGTTGAAAGTAGGCTTGTTTGCATAAATGAAAAATACTACCAGTATGAAGATAAACCCAAACTTTGTTATGAACTATGTAGCCGTGACAAGGCGCATTCATGCTGAAATGTGGGTGACGGGACAGACCCCAGATTTTAACACCATGCACAAAAATATATTTCCCCAACCTTGATTTTCTTTGGGTGTTTTATGGTGACCAATAACACCCTTCTGGTCAGGTTAAACACAAATTTGGCCTGTTATCAGAAATGTCTAGGTTCAGTGCAATTTCTACTGGCCTATAACAGGCAATTCCAAGTCCGAGTGGGTTCAACCCTGTCTGACCATTATAATCAGGATCAGGGAGTCCCGCAAGGCAGTATTTTGTCTGTAACACTGTTTAGCATCAAGATTAACAGTTTATCAAAGGTTTTAAACGATTCAATTGATGGATCACTTTTTGTGGATGATTTTAATATTTCTTGTCGCGGTAAGAATATGCATACTATTGAACGGCAAATGCAGCTGTGTTTAAATAAAATACATAAATGGTGTCTTGAAAACGGTTTTAAATTTTCTAAATCCAAAACTAATTGTATACATTTTTGTAGAAAATATAAACCGCATAAAGACCCGGAAATGTTTCTCAATGGCACTCCCATCAAAGTTGTAAAGGAGGCCAAGTTCTTGGGTTTAATTTTTGACTCGCATCTAACTTTTTCTTCCCATATCAAGTCACTAAAACTAAATGCTTGAAGGGCACTTGACTTGTTGAAAGTCGTTTCCACACTCTAAGTGGGGAGGGATCAGAAGCTACCCTCCTACAATTATATCGATCATTGATCCGTTCCTAAACTTGATTATGGCTCCATCGTTTATGGTGGAGCCTGCACCAATAATCTAAAACTTTTAGATTCTGTCCACCACCAAGGTCTAAGACTATGTCTTGGTTCCTTTAGAACATCACCTGTTGACAGCCTTTACGTCGAGGCTGATGAGCCATCTCTTACACAACGCCGTATCAAATTAACTTTTACAGTATATTACAAAACTTTATTCCAATGAGTCCAACCCTGCATATAACTGTGTCTTTACTCCACTATATGAAGATCTGTATAACAAGAAGCCTTCTCTTGTTTCCGCCTCTTGGTATAAGAGTGAAACCTTTTCTTTCTGCTGCTGGCATTGAGGCTAGAACATATAGCTCCTTCCCGTTTTCTTTCTTCTCCGCCTTGGCAATTGGTTCGACCACAGAGTTGACCTGGCATTTAACTACATTTAAAAATCAGAAACAAATGAATTACAGTATAAACAAGAATTTAGTCAATTAAGAAATAAATATACTACATACAAGTCCTTATTTACAGATGGGTCCAAGGATGGTGGCGCAGTGGCATGTGCCACTGTCGTTGGATCCAGAACAATATCTTCTAGAATACCAGATAACAGCTCTATATTTACAGCAGAAGCAAAACGCCATCTTAACAGCTCTTAAATATATTAATAAACACCGTAAATATAAACAATATATCATATTTTCCGATTCTCTTTCGTGTCTTCAGGCTATTAAAATCTTTCTTGCAAACATCCACTTTTGTTAGAAATTATTGAGTTGTACAATGAACTTTGCTACTGGCCAATGCGACATCGTCTTTTGTTGGTTGCCCAGCCCGTTGGCATTTCTGGGAACACGATGGCTGATATTGCTGCTAAAGGCGGCCCTCAACAAATCTGTGACACCACTTCTGATCCCATACTCTGATTATAAAGCCAACATTAGAACATACATCCGCGATCTAATGCAAAGAAGTGGGACACCCAAGTAGGTATTAATAAATTACATGCAATAAAACCCTACATTGGTTACACCTACTTGGGTTGTCAGTCCAGATTTGAGGAGGTCATTATGCGACGATGTCGCATTAGCCATACCAGGATATACTCATGAATATTTATTGAAAGGCGAAGATCCTCCGTTTTGTATCCCTTGTGATGAAAGGATCACAGTCAAGCATGTCTTGCTTGACTGCATTGAATATTCCATCACAAAGGGATATCTATTTCACATCAAAACACTGAAGGATCTTTTTTAATAATGTCAGTTCTCATTTAATTCTTGCATTTTTAAAAATTAGATTTGTTGACTGATTTGTAAATAGTTAAATATTTTATTATTGGTAGTTTATATTTAGTAACTGAGATTGTTAGTGGCTGTACCCTCAAAGAGGTTGACGTAGCGTAAAATTATTGTCCTCCTGAGGGGGTATGTAAGTCCCAAAACTTTCAATGTCAATTTAAGTGTACCAGGTTTTTAATCGTAGAATAAGTGTGTTTTAATTTATGGCTAGATTTCTCTTCTGTCGCCAATGGCTGAAGGGATGGTGTAAATCCAACTAGGGTCCATGCAGGTAGCAAAAGTAATGTAAGTCCCCATGGTTCCTAGTATGGTGATCTACCTTCAGTTGTTGGCGATCTATAGCCCGTTTTTAGATTGTATTGTCTTCATAAATAAAATAGTTTTACATGTTCATGCTAGTTTTAGACTCCATCTGTGATACTCTAGTTATTTTACAGTCCTTCGCTGACTGATTCTTTAGCAACTTTAATTTATTATTTATATAAAACATCTCTCGTCACTATATGGCTGAAATATTGCCGATGTGACGTTAAATATTAACTCACTCACTCACTCCTTCACTTTGTCAAGTAACTCAGAGATGTATGTGATTTTAGACTAATCCCCCCCTTGTCAGGACACCCCATTATGAGAGTAGGGGTGCATTGTCTGACCCTAATTAACCTCTGATGTTTTTGTGGGCCAATTGGGATGTGGGCAATTAGGGATGTGGGCGAATAGAGACTAAGCCCTTCACACATAGAAAGTTTCACGATTTAACATGAGCCGAGGAAGGTCTGATAATAATTTCCTTTAGATTGATTACTGGTTTGTTTATGAATTTTGTGAAGTAAATAAAATATTTGGTTGCACATAACAAACAGTTGATATGATGCAGCTGTATAGTAAGACCAATAGAGACACAGGTGTATTGCAGGTGTTACTTTTTCTTAATTTAAAATTACAAGTAAGACCAATAGTGGCACAGGTGTATTGCAGGTGTCACTCTTTCTTAATTTAAAATTACAAGTAAGACCAATAGTGGCACAAGTGTTTTGCTCATTTAATACAAACAAATGCCCATAACAAACACAATTTACTTCAGCATTCATCGGGGCGGTGGGGTAGCCTAGTGGTTAAAGTGTTCGCTCGTCACGTCGAAGCTCCGGGCTCGATACCCCGATTGGGTACAATATGTGAAGTCCATTTCGGGTGTCCCCCGCCGTAACAGTGCTAAAATATTGCTAAAAGCGGCGTAAAACCAAGCTCACTCACTCACTCACAGTGTTGAAATAGTTCCGGAGTACATATGACATCATCAGTCAAGTTGCCCCATTATGTCCAGTGAATGTATAATCACCCACACCCTGATCACCCTCACATCTTCCATTCATTATATCAATGTATAAAACTGCCCAACACCACAACAGATTCTACGCATTAGGTAAAATTTTATAAGTACAAGAATGCCTCCGGACAGTCTACCGGCTTCAAATATTTTCTCAGCATCCTTCATATAAATTACATAGTCAGCCAAAACAGATCTCAGATCAAAACCGTTTATCCATGTTTCAGTCAACTCGATGATTTCAAGTGATTTTGGAAACAATTATTCTTACCAATTTACTGATCAGATCACTTGAATGTCAAGGCCATCTATGGCCGACAAATGAGTATGATTGCTTATTGTTTTGGAGAAAATGCCTGCTTACTGTCGAGAAAATGATTTGTAGATGTTGCAGTAAGTTTTTAGACCCGTGGAATACCGCTGCCGATCGAATCTAGTCCTACATAGGTGCTGTCAACGTGGCTGGAATTTTAATAAACGAATTTAATAGGTGAGTTTTCGCTGTCTTGGCTGATCCATGATTTTGGCTTGGAATTGCGGAGGTAGCTGTTTTCGGTGAGTCGTGGCGTATAACGTTTGAAATAATGATCCGATTGTGATCATGTATAGCTCATTTTGTATCGAAATCATCTCGCTTTCGATCCGTAGGCCTCGACGGGGCCTTAAAAATAGTTTACGTGGTGAAATCTAACTTTGATTGAGGAGGGGGTGGTTCCGTCGTTACATCCCTTTCCTTTTATATAGTACTAGGGAAGGGTCTATATACCTATATGTCTTTCTAACGCTGTTTCTAAGCGTGACACACCCCTGTGGTCAAGTACTAGCAGCAAAGCGGTTAACACCTCCATTAATAAAGCCGGTCGGACTTTTATTACTAAACATGCACAGCAGAATATGTTAAACCACACGTGGCACCCGTGAAGAGCCACCTCCTCGTGGTTGGTGCTGGTATTTCCTAGTCTGAACATGTAGATAGATTTGGTGACATTAAACTTTACGCATTGTAAACTGGTGCTATATGGATTTCATTACTGGCGCATGCATTCATGACCAACTCGTGTTATTCCGGGACAAGCCAAATAGCGACACGTGCCCCTCTGGAAGGATTTCATATTGGCGTATAAACATGAGAACTACTTCCTACAAGAACGATAACTCAATTCCAAAAGTTACAGAAGCACTCGAAAATAAAATAATTTAACCTGTTAAAAAAATATATAATAATAATGATAATGATTTGTTGAATACACGTTCTTATGTAATTATTACCAGCTGTTCACTTTGTATCCCAAATACTGTTTACAAATCGTATATGGTTTTTCGTACATTTTGTTTCAGCTGTAATAAGAGAAAATACATGCACAAAAATTACTTTAATATATATCTCGAAGTGGAGAATTTGTGGAGAGTCCTATCTTGAATTAGAGTACGCGGTGACTACCAGTAGTCTGAACTTACATGTAACCTTGCTGCCATACCCCAGGTGGAATTTATTATGAATACGCTGACAAAATATGAAGGACCCAAGAAACGTCATCCTAAAGCATGCCCAGTGAAGTGAAATGTAAGCACAGTGACTAAGTTTAAAATTGTTTCGTTGTATAAAAAGATATTGTTTTGCGACGCATGGCTATTTGTAATTACATTAACTAAATATGTCGGAAGCGCACGTAGAAAAACATGGCCGCAAACGGACCGAGAAAACACTCAATTTGAGAGCCGTTATGTAAACAAACGCACGTGCGTGTATTTGAATCTCTCATCGTCCCTGGCATTATCTTTGTTGAAAACATCACATGAGGCAACACAATTCTAGGTTCTTTGTTCTTTCAATATGGCGATAGATATTTTTCATGATTTTCTAAACAATGGCATGGTGCCATAAACGATTTAAGTACTCGGGATTATTTTTATCAAAGCACCGCAACCATTACGCGCGTTCTGATAGATTTGTCGTATTTTTGCACTAAATATTATCTGAATCCAAACCTCATTAGTTTGTATAGAAACTAATGAGAGGCCCGGAACCAGGATGAAAACAAGCATCAAGAAGGGAACGAGTCTTCTTGGAGGTTACGGAAAGGGGCGAGTGGTGACGAATGCTATTTATCATTACTTTACCGAAACACGCCAGAAAGCGCACGTAAAATCTCACAATTCATGGTCCTGTCCTCATTAAAAACTTCATATTCGTAACAATTCTGCACGATATGTTCTATCAATATGCCGATATACTTTTCATGATTTTTTTAAAAATCACATAATGTCATAAACGATTTAAGTTTTCGGGATTATTTTTATCAAAGCACCGCAATCATTACGCGTGTTCTGATTGGTTTGTCGCATTTTCGCACATAACATTCATCGATAAGTCTTCTTAGGGGTTACGGAAAGTAGCGGCTTGTCCCGGAATAACACGAGTGGATCACGAATGAATCCGACTCATTCCAGGTGAGGCAAAGCACGTGTTGACTGGTCGGATGAAATATCGATATGACCAAATCTGTGTTTCCATGTTAAACTGAGAAATTAAACAACAAAATAAGAAAATCAAGTGGTTTGTGACCCAAGGTGAACTTTTCGGATACAATCGATACAATCGACAAAATAAGCAAATGAACAGATTGGCTGCGTAGTAATAACTCAATGTGAAGCAGCTGAACTCATTAAATCTGTTTTATTAATGTAGAGATTCACATCTGATATTCAGTCAGTCACAAGTTGACAACCGCTGACATGAAACTTGGGACTTCGATGTCTACCGGGTTGTCAGCTGCAATAGTATAACCTGGTTTGTGCCACGTAGTTTAGGTTTAAAGTTCTGTCGGAAATGCTAGAAAAATGCTTTTTGACTCATATTTAAAATTCAGAGGTATTACAGTTACTTAAATAACAAATATCACTTTACGAAACACCTACCTAATGTAGACCGAGGGAATAAATTTTGAGACATGCCCTAAAATGTGTTTTTACTGATGAAAATACCAAAAACGTAGAAAAATAAGCGGTAGTGGGACGTTATTTGATACAAACTTTAACTGCCTGTGTTACGTCATCAGCATGCACGGTATCGACAGGTGAAATTGACACCTGAGCACACGCTCGGGCGAGGGGTCATCTCAATAGATGTTTTCTTCAAAATGTTGAATATGTGTACGTATAGTATACGTGTTGGTTATGGAAGGGGTCACGTGATATCCACATTTCGCACACCGACAATACCTATATATATGTCTGAAAACTTTAAAATCATTTACATAAAATTCAATCTAGTTTTTTAAAATATATTGATATTCAATTTGAATTTTTTACACGCTTTAACGATATTTTGTAAATGACGTGGTATATATGTGAGTGAGTTCATATTTAAAGTCACTTTGGCAATATTTCAGCCATATCGTGACATGTGATATGTGAACCCAAAATACGAATATGTATGAATTCTGGTAAAAAATCTGTATTGTTCTGTCATTGTTGGTTATGATTTATTCTGTTTTTCCGCAAAATACAACATTTTATGTTGTAAATCGTCCAAAATCAGTGATGTACTAAGTAGCAAAGGTTAATGAAATGACAGAAATACCTTTGCATGGTTACTTGCTTTCCGTTCGATTCCCCTACCACTCCTAGGTTCATGAGTTTCCTTTGCTCTCTGTAATTCCTCAAGCTGTTTTTGCATATCTGCAATCTGCAAATGAAATTACTGAAAATGATACACGTTGTTGCAGGGGCGTCTTTCATGTGTAAAATTTACCCCGAGTAACCTTAAGAGAAAAACATGACATCAAACTCAATGTAACAGGTTAGATTTATTGCTACACCATACCTGTCGATCTCTCGTTTCCACATCTCGTCTCAGGGCACCTATAGCAACCCACATCTCGTCTCAGGGCACCTATAGCAACCCACATCTCGTCTCAGGGCACCTATAGCAACCCACATCTCGTCTCAGGGCACCTATAGCAACCCACATCTCGTCTCAGGGCACCTATAGCAACCCACATCTCGTCTCAGGGCACCTATAGCAATCCACATCTCGTCTCAGGGCACCTAAAGCAATCCACATCTCGTCTCAGGGCACCTATAGCAATCCACATCTCGTCTCAGGGCACCTATAGCAATCCACATCTCGTCTCAGGGCACCTATAGCAATCCACATCTCGTCTCAGGGCACCTATAGCAATCCACATCTCGTCTCAGGGCACCTATAGCAACTCTCATCTCGTCTCAGGGCACCTAAAGCAATCCACATCTCGTCTCAGAGCACCTATAGCAATCCACAATGTGCCCGATTACTGATACTGTTTATAATAATATTCTTCACAGCAGGGAGGAAACATATTTTGAAAGCCCACCGCATGTAAGAAATCTTATATAAACTTGACATGCACGTCTTTCGTTTTGGTAAAGTTTATCAGTCGGGATGTGCGTGGGATTGGGATTGTACTCGGAGGGGTGGGGTTGTGGATAATGAAGATGTGAGGGTATGAAAGCGTGGTTGGGTTGGGTGTTAGAGTTTGTCTGCGATTGGATGGTGTGTGAGGTATGTCAGAAAATGTTTGTATAGGTTAAGTTTTATGACTGTGCTTTTCTTATGTATATATATATGTGTGTGTGTGTGTTTGTTTTGAAATAAACATACGAATTACTGTACATTGGAAAGAATCCTATCACTTGTGTTATCTTATAGATTGATTGTAGAAATGTGCAACGTTTTAATAAATGTTTTGCATGTCAACAGTATATTTCATTGCAAAAATATGGATGTAATTCGGTCAGTTTAATCTAGTTGTGAACATTGGCCAAAGATTTAACGAAGTCACTGGTGTAGCTTCTTTAGAATATATATATTCTTCTTCTCATAAAGTTTGTAGACCGCCCGTCTAAGTTCTCCCTTGTCAAAGTTGTCAAGGATGGTTTTACGTCCCGGTTTTGCTCTTGAGACGGTCCCTGTCTTATCTGATTTGTTTACAATATTGTAAACTTGTTGGTAAGACATACCAACAGCTCTACAAGTTCTGTAATAAACCCTTTCTAAACTAATGAAAGGTATACCTCTGTCTTTTTCACGCACAAAAAACTTATAAACCTTTGCAACAATCGACTGCAAATAGTTGGCCATAGTGAACGCTGTGATAAAGATGTGCATGACGGGAAACTTATTTATCAAGACTAAACATTTATATTAATATTTCTTCAATAAAGAAACGATAATAAATTAAAGTAACAGAAACATTCAACATTTATTTGTTTAAGAAAAAACGCTAATTCATATTTTTACACCGCCTGTATTATTAACATAAATGTAGAGACTATTTCAGATTTTTGTTGAACTCTGAAAAAATCTTGAGTTGTTGTCTTGGTACCAAATTCTCTCCTGTAAACTGCCCTTTAAATGCATGGGAATGTTAAAGCGATTGAAATAAAAATTAGGTACACTATAGGCGAGTTGATATATTGACAACATAGTACATTTATCGCCTTTATAAAGATATTAAGGATGAAAAGCATTTTTCTAGCATTTCCGACAGTACTTTAGTGTTCAACGACACACTCAGCAATATTCCACCTATATGACGGTGGTCTGTAAATAGTCGAGTCTGGACCAGATAATTCATTGATTGACATCATAAGCATCGTTCTACGCAATTGGGAACCGAACACATGGGTCAACCAAGTAGCGAGCTTGACCAACCGATCCCGTTTGTCGCCTCTTACGACAAATATGGGTTACTGAAAATCAATTCTTCACACGTCTAGTTCCAGTGCTTGTGTATTTGTCTGATGTGATAGTTGTAAATGAAACTGGTACCTGTACTGAAGAAATAACTAACGGGAACATTTTCACAAAATGATTGGCTCAGTTTTCACTGCAAAAGAAATCCCAACTAGTCTCTGAAATGAACATATTTTACTGAAAAAAGTTCAAAGTAAAAAAAAATATAATATAATGAAAAGGAGCCCTGAGACTTTCTTCATTTTCAGAAGCTGAGGAAATCTAGACTTGCCACATTTTCTAGACTTGCGTGGGCTTTCTTGGATATATTTGCTTCAGGGTCTGTACGACAGACTACTATTCAGGATTCTTACCAGTATCATAGGCGGATCCAGAGGGGGGGTGCAGGGGTGCGCACCCCCCCTTTTTGTACTGAAAGTTTATTAAATGACCATTGAAACTCGGGTGAAAATGAAGTGTGCACCCTCCCTTTTCTCAATAGTGTGCACCCCCCTTTCTCAAAAAGCTGTATCCGCCCCTGAGTATACATCTATCCAGACGAGGGTGCGAGTTTAGTTTTACGCCGCTTTTAGCAATATTTTCGTCACCTCCACCAACAGGGGACACCAGAAATGGGCTTCACACATTGTGGCCATGTGGGGTCTATCCAGACATGTGATGACGTCTACTTATCGTCTATGTATGTCCATGCAAACCTGGGCTAATACTTCCACATTAAATTATAAAACGTTTCTCAAATTTATAGAGTGCGGGGTGGTTAATCGTCCGCTCGTAACGAAGAACTGTGTTCGAATCCCCACAAGGCAACAATGAGTGAAGCCCCCTCTCTGTTGTCCCCCGCCGTGATGTTGGTGGAGTAACGATAAAACAATATAAAAACCACTCATTTACTCACTAAAACCTTTCAAAGCAAATCCACTGGTTAGGTAAACATTCGAACCAATTTGAGGCAGAACATTTGAATTGGACTACGAAACTCGTGAATTATATTGCCGTGGTATGTGCCTCACGTTGTGATTTATTGCAGGGTGAGTGAGTGAGTATTGGTTTTACGCTGCTTTTAGCAATAATACGGGGGGGGGGGTATTTTTTTGCTCTTTGTTTTTGCTTTTGGTTGGGTTTTTTTGGGTGTAGGAAGCAGTTATGTCAACTATGTAAATGGCCAGCGTCTTTTTTTTTAGAGAGAGTGTAACTCCAAAATTAAAACACAAAGAATCCCATTTGTACGCCGTGGTTGAACATTGACGACTGCCATTGCTGCATTCAGTTCCAGATGCTGGCTAAATGAGGAAATCCGTCACTGGTGGCATCTGAACCTTTCACGAACTTTGACCAACCAATGAAACAAGAAACAAGTTGTTGACATCAGCCAATCAGAAACCTGGTTCCATATGGCACCAAGACTGAGTAAGGTTTCGATTGAAGAATATTTTGAAAATCCGATGCATGATGGCGATTGTACGGCCCGTTGGAAATAGTCGTGCAAAGTCTGTTTACATATGTATCCCATCAGTCTTAGAGCCCCTCACTGGAAATGAAGTATATGATGTTAACCTTGCAAAGGTTGCACGGTCCGAAATCACATTCCGACTCATTCGTCACCACTCGCCCCTTTCCGTAACCTCTAAGAAGCATTCGTGACCAAATGTGTTATTCCGGTACAAGCGGAATACCGACTAGTGCCCCTCTGAAAGGATTTCATTTTGGCATATGAACATCAGAACTAGTTCACACAAGAACGACAACTCTGATTCTGATTCTCCATTCCAACTTTTATAAACATTACTGAAGTTTCTGCTTTTCAAATATTTAACCCATTTAAAACAAGTAATATGATGATTTGTTGAAAACATTCTACCAGCTATTCACCAAATGTATATTTCTAAATATGGCTTAATCGCAACAGGATGTGGGTTGGTTTTTTTCAGGAACAGCCAATGAAAATAACATTTTATTTCAGCTGTTATAAGTCCCAAAATATGTTTAAACAATCTCAAACCGGGCATGACTTAGTGTACGGGATTACTACCTGCTGTCTGAACTTGCACATATAACATTTGCTGCCATAAACCTAGTCACATTCAAAATGAATACCCTTGAAAAAAAGTATGAAGGACTCCCAAGAAACTTCAGACTAAAATATTCCCAGTGAAATATGAGCAGAGTGTTAAATTAAAGCTGATTAGTTATATATAAATATATTGTTTGAAACTCATATCTATCTCACCGTTCATGGTCCTGTCCTTATTTACAACCTTCACATAAGGCAACACAATTCTGTTAGATTTGTTCTATTTTCGATATATTTTTCATTATTTTTTTTTTTAAACAGTCACACAATGTCGTAAACGATTTAAGTACACGGGATTATTTTTATCAAAGCACGTGAGTTCTCATTGGTTTGTCGTATTTTCGCACATAACATTCATCGATAACAGTCTTCAAGCTACGGAAAGGGTCGGTTTGTCCCGGAATATCACGATTGGATCGCGAATGAAACCGACACTTTCCTGATGAGGTAAAGGTTTTGACTGGTCTGATGAAAGTTAGACTTGAACCATTATGCGATATCCCCATATCGAGAACTGAGATCAAACACTGATTGGGCTTGAAGTGAAATATTTGCACCTGTTTTATGCAACTTCAATATGCCAATATAACTTTAAGTTAATCGAAATACACTTAGTTTCTCCAATATCTGGACCAGTTTTGCAAATCATTCCTCGCTTCCCTCACGCGTTCTACAGTATTTACTGCACCAAACTGGCGATGGGCAGTTTGGCGTGTGGGTCTGGTTGAACTCACTGAGTTTAGGTTTACGCCGTTTTGAGCAATATTCGAGCAATATTCGAGCAATATCACGGCGGGGGACACCAGAAATCGGCTTCACACATTGTGCCCATGTGGGGAATCGAACCCGGGTCTTCGGCGTGAGGAGCCAACGCTTTAACCACTAGGCTACCCCTCCGCCCCAAACGCTGCATTGAACAGTAATACAGGCTAACCACTACATGTCAGCTTTAATAGAAGAAAGCCTGTTGTTGTTGTTGTTTTTTTGTTTAACAGCCTCACTCAGCAATATTCCAGCTATAAAGCGGCGGTGTGACAAATTAATGATCAACAGAATCAGCATCGATCTACGCAATTGGGATACGATGACATTAACTAAGACAGCGAGCCTGACCACCTCGTCAAGTTAGTAGTCTCTTGCAAGCATGGATTGCTGAGGGCCAATTCTAACCCGGATCTTCACGTGTAAAGTCTGACGTGATATTAGAGGTTAGTACACCGGTTTAACAAACCCACGAGTACGGGGTTTGAGTCTGACACTGACAAATCACGAAACTCCAACCTACGTCCAGTGTTATCAAAAAGATGAAAATTAACTGTTTCTGAAATAAGTTTATTACAAGTGCTACAAGAACACCACAGGCAGTCTGGAATGTTTCAGGGATCACTACTACTTTCTGCGTTTAACGGCCGACACGTGTTTAAAAGCATCGTATGAGCAAGTAAGGTAGTACTCGCTATCCAGTGCCGTCAGGATCTTGTCCATGTGCTGAACCTTGATCTTTATTGTCCACGTATTTGTCTTGTGCAGGTGCTGGATTTGAAAATGAACAATACTTACGATAGAAATACAGAGATATATAAGTGGGTGAGTCTAGTTTTATGCCGCACTTGGCGATATTCCAGCAATATGGCGGCGGTCTGTAAATAATCGAGTCTGGACCAGACAATACAGTGATCAACATCAAGAGCATCGACCTACACAATTGGGATACGATGACGTGTCAACCAAGTCAACGAGACAACACGAGCTTCACAAGGGTATATTATACCATAATTGGTACGCATGGTACGTTGTAGAAATCAGTTTAAATTCTCTTTTAAAATATATCGACTCACAACCTTCCGGGCAGCATTCTATTCTGTTGGAGGCGACCGACTGGTGTCGATCCAAGACAGACCTGTTGGCCTTGCAGATAGGTAGGCTAGTCTGTCTCACAGTCCCTGAACCACATTATTTTCCCTACTGCCAAGCCCTCTCTGCAGTGCTAAAGCCCTAAATAAAGCAAGTCTAGATTTCCTCAGGTTCTGAATCTCTGGTCTCCCTAGGGCTCCTTTTCAATATAAATGGGCTTGTTTGTTACTATCAAAATTATATATATTCAGAGACTATGCCTTAGTCTACGGATAGGCGAGTAGGTGGGCGAATGGGGTGGGTGAATGGATGGGAGGTGTGCGGACGGGAGGGGGAGTAGGTGGATTGGAGGTTTATATAGCAGATGGGCGAACGAGTAGGTGCGTTCGCGTGTGGGTGAGGGTGAGTGATTGGGGATGGGCGGGCCGGCGGGTGAAGGGACAGTTCCTAGTGGGAATTCTGTGACAATTTATCCGGTGTTTCCGAGGCAAACGTCCCAAGTAATGTATACCAGAGCGAGATAGAGTAGTTACCATGAAGCCGCATTCCTTCCTATGGTTGACATCATGAATGACAAGTCCCGCCAGTCCTACGTGTTCCCCCTTGCACTTCTCCGTGGGGACGCCGTTCTTGTAGGCGTACATTGTGAAAGCGTCTCCTGCGTACGTGATGTTTACCTTGTCTTTGCGGGGGTCTTTACCGCAATGTATTGTCACTGTGGCCATGGTAAACAAACATATAAATAACAACATATTTCATGGACAAATATGGTTGAACTCTTCAAACGGTAACTAGAGGTTGTTTTGTTGTGTAACGCCGCACTCGGCAAAATTCCAGCTATATGGCGGCGGTCTGTAAATAATCGGGTCTCGACCAGACAATCCAGTGATAAACAACATCAGCATCAATATTTGCAATTGGGATACGATGACATGTGTCAACCAGGTCAGCGAGCCCGACCACCCGAGCCCGACCACCCGATCCCGACTGTCGCCTTTTACGACAAGCATGGCATACTTCAGGTACATTCGGCGGCTCGCTCCACCTACAGTCGGCCCGCTCCACCTACAGTCGGCCCGCTCCACCTACAGTCGGCCCGCTCCACCTACAGTCGGCCCGCTCCACCTACAGTCGGCCCGCTGCACCTACAGTCGGCCCGCTGCACCTACAGTCCTCGCTTGTATGCAATAAACATTGTCAATGGATGGTAGTGGGTATATACTGTGTAGGTGCATCAGCCATGTTATAGCTTTTGTGTCGAGTGGTGAGTGAGTGAGTTTAGTGGAGAGTGATTAGAAGGGCGGTTTAGTGGAGCCTTTAACAGTACTCTCTTTTGTGGTACTAACCTCACGTGGAGTGAGTGAGTTTAGCTGTAAGTTGGGTTTTACGCCGCTTTTAGCAACATTCCAGCAATATCATAGCGGGGGACAGTAGAAATGTGCTTCACACATTGTACCCATGTGGGGAATCGAACCCGGGTCTTCGGCGTTACGAGCGAACGCATTAACCACAAAGCTACCCCACCGCCTCACTCACGTAGGTGGAACTGGGCCCGCTCCATAAAGCGACCTCAGCATTACTATATATGTTAAAGGGAATTACGATGATTTAACGCTAAGATCACTTTGTGGATCGGGGCCAAGGCCTTTACTCACAAGGTATAAACAGATCGTACTCCGAGCCTCACGAGCACGAACTGAAACAGAGAAACGGGTAAAGTCGTTACCAAATGTTATTAGCACTGACTGGGGTTGGCTAAAATGATCGATAATCGGAAATATCGTATTTAGGAAAAATTAATGATTATCGCTATGAAAAGTGTTATACATAATGAATGAGGCCGCGCCTCAGGAAATACGGCATTTACAAGGGTCTTACTGTCCGGGTACACCCTTCCAAACACCGTGTATCTAATATTATACAGTAACTTCTGTGACAGAAACAAGGTTTTTTTTAATTTGTTCACACAACATACTAATTTAGGACTTCATGCATGGTCTGCTTCTAAATTATGTTCTTGACGCTGTCTTGCTGGTAGTCCATGCAAAACATGTCACTACTCACAAGTGATGTGAAATATATTCATTTCTTTTAAACTTTTGGGCATTTTTGTTCAAAGTTATGCCTCTAGGTTTATCGATTATCGATCCATATTTAATTGACGATCATCGATTTCTGATCTATATCGATAGCCAGCCCTTACACGGACAAAGGGTTGTCAGTCAGCCCTTGAGCAGGGGAAAAGTCTCCTATTACAAGAGAGTCGAGAGAAATAGGATTCAACATAACTGCCCTTCCATAATGGCGTATGTTCGTCTCTACGAGGCCGGACTGAAGCAGTTTTGCAGTGGAAACTGGCCGAGATACCATGCCCAAACTTCAGCATGACCACACCACTAAAACGGTAGCCCCTTATCCCTCTACGCTGAGGCACCAGGCAAGGTATCAACAAGTACCGTCTTTGAAGGTCTTCAGAATCTTGATTGGATTGTCGGTGTCCTCCCATTTGTGAGAACTCCCAGTTGTGAGACACATTAATTAATGGTTCAGTGCACACAGGTGGTGCTTCCCCATCCCTACGATGAAAGTGGGAACAGCCCTGTTGCTGAAGAGTACCCGCAGGAGGCATAGTTCATTAATGGGTTAATTAACACAGAAGACATTGTTCGTTGAGCATTTATTGTTTTCAATAGACACTGGAAATACTGAAAAAAGATTATCCTGATCTGGTGATATATTCTACTTGTTGAAGGCCTGCCATAATGGTGATCGGAAAGAGCAGTCAAAGGTTAATAAATACATTTGGATTAATTATAGTTACAACAGTTATTGCTAGATATTTCAAACACGTAAATCTGAGTAGGTAAATTAATTTCTCTTTCAAATTACCTACACAAAATTTTTTAAAAGCCATTTATCTGAGTAGGTTAATTACTTTATCTTTTTAGAGTTTCATTAAGTTACCTCCACAAGATTCAGTTAAATAGCTAATCCATAATTAGCTGGGGTTAATCCATTCTATCAGATAGGGGGAGTAAGGTGTATTTCTTTGCTAATTACCTACTCCACTGTCTCACAACTGGGAGTTCTCACAAATGGGAGTAGACCGGATGGTCTGCTAAACGCAGGATTCAGCAATATTGCCGCAATCGGGATACGATGACGTGTCAACCAAGTCCAGCGAGTCTGACCACCTGATCCCGTTAGTCGCATCTTACAAACATGGGTTGTTGAAGATCAATTCTAACCCGGATCATCACGGGGATCGATTACTCAAAGAAAGGTGAAACATCCTTACTAACATGATATATTTTGGATTACATCATCTTAAATTACAGATTCGCTCACTACTGACATGACTTTGGGAACAGGCAGTGTTGCTTGTGGATAATGTTTGTTTTTACAATGCGGCGTAGAACATATAAACTTTAAAGTTAAGCCAGACGACGTGCAATGTTACTCGGGAATTAATGGCTTATCTGTGCCCCGACTCGTATTTACAGGTCACTGTGATATGTAGAACACGGATATAACGAACTCCAAGGGACCAAGAAATTTAGTTCGCTATATCCGTATTTCGTTATTCACATTTGACCGCCATCTTGGATTGTAGAGAGATGTAGACATTCACAGACATTACCTATATCATGTTGATAAATATGAAGTTTATTTTATAATAAAATTGAAATAATACAACTACAACTTAAATAAATTTATTTTTAATGAAAATGCAAGCTTACATTTATAATGTAGCTGAATATTGCTGACTAAACAACCATTACCGGTTTCGTCGAGTTCTCCAGAATATATGTACCGGAAATTTTAATTGTTTTCAAGGTTTGAAGTTAGTATTAAGGAGTGTAGGTTCTAATTCTTCACGGGACTCAAACCAAAAAAAGTACTAGAATATGGAATATTGTTGAAAACGGCATAAAACCTTACTCATTCAGACAGTGAAGGTACCTACCAGGAGCATCAGTATAATCATCCCCGTGACCTCCATCACTGAACCGTGCATCAGCCACAATCCTGATGATGTCTGCTGCTACCTAGGAGGGGAAGGTCAAAGGCTAAAAGGGGAAAAGCTTCTCACATATACAAATAATCGTCCACGCAACTATGTACACTGAAACCCAATGTTTCGGGACAATCTCCCTATCTCGGAATTGCTATATTTGAAACTGCCTAAATATTTATAACATACGCTAAATAATACACCGATTGATGTATTATTCACCGCCAAAAGTGTACATTTACAAGCTTGTAAAGGTGCGAGGATTTACAAGACATTCACAATTTGTAACGATGGTTACAAAAGATTTAAAATTTTTGTAAATATTCGTAAAGGGAAATAACTGCCGTGTGATGGTAAATAATATTTTTGTATGAACTAAATGCAGCTTGTACATACTGCTATAGTGGCATTAGTGTTTCATACAGATCCTGAAATAAATATACCAAATACACCGATTGTGGCAAGTCTATATTACCACGGTTTCAGGAATAAAGAAAGTCTCTGCGCTCTATATCATATTTTTTTAGCATGATTTAGGGCCATTTTTTCGGTAAGATATATGTTCCAAGATTAGTTGTGCCGTGTCACATTACTTAATGCCAGAGCTATAATTAGTACTGTGTGGATTGCACAGACGGTGAAAGTTGCGTTGTGTTGAATTTGGTCGATGACTTGTGAATGATCAACTTAGCATTTCATAACACTTAAAGTGAGTGAGTGAGTTTAGTTTTACGCCGCACTCAGCAATATCCCAGCTATATGGCCGCGGTCTGTAAATAATTGAGTCTGGACCAGACAATCCAGTGAGCAACAGCACGAGCATCGATCTGCGCAATTGGGAACCGATGACATGTGTCAACCAAGTCATCGAAACTGACCACCCGATCCCGTTAGCCGCCTCTTACGACAAGCATAGTCACCTTTTATGGCAAGCACATGGGTTGCTGAAGACCTATTCTACCCCGGATCTTCACGGGTCTTCAAATCAAGCTGCACGTCGCTTGTTCCATGGTCAATATCGCAATATTTATGAAAATGGTATACGACGACGGTGATGATGAATTTGATATTTAACGTGCGCTTTCCGACTTGCTTAACCCGTATTATCTCGAACACGAGCCCGCCAGGCCATTTACTGTTTGATCGAGAAAGAGGGCGATCTGATCGAGAGAGGGGCGATCTGATCGAAAGAGGGGCGATCTGATCGAAAGAGGGGCGATCTGATCGAAAGAGGGGCGATCTGATCGAAAGAGGGGCGATCTGATCGAAAGATAGCAACCTGAAGGGGCGTTAGGGTTGCATAATTGAGTGAGAGTGAGTTTAGTTTTACGCCGCACTCAGCAACAATCCCAGCTATATGGCCGCGGTCTGTAAATAATCGAGTCTGGACCAGACAATCCAGTGATCAACAGCATGAGCATCGATCTGCGCAATTGGGAACCGATGACGTAATGTGTCAACCAAGTCAGCGAGCCTGACCACCCGATCCCGTTAGTCGCCTCTTACGACAAGCATAGACACCTTTACGACAAGCATGGGTTACCGAAGACCAATTCTAACCCGACCTTCACGGGTTGCATAAATTAAGAGAAGAGATAGAGCGCCATGGATAGTTTGGTTGGTATTTGTTTTGTTTGTTTTCATGTTTTGCATTAGGTTTTGTTAGCACAAGATGGTTATGTGGGATTATAAAACCAACCTAAACGGCCAGTTTAGATAAGAAACATGCCCGAGGCTTTGAAGGTTTGGGTGTTATTAATGGGATTAGGACTTACTGACTGAGTATAGCTTTACGCCGCTTTTAGCAATATTCCAGCAACATCACGGCGGGGACACCAGAAACGGGCTTCACATTGTAATCCATGGTGGGATTCGAACCGGGTTCGGCGTGACGAGCGAACGCTCTAACCACTAGGCTACCCCACCGCCCATAATGGGATTAGAGTGTTTTGTAGTGTTAGGTGTCAAGTGAACACTGGAGTACCATTCTGTGTTGGTAGTGCAGTAGGACGTTCGGGCGCATTATACGGACGTTTGTTTCACATCTATAAGAGCAGTGACGTTAAACCCTGTTAGTTAATTGGTCAGCCTGCAGTAAACCGTATGCAACAACACATACCCAACACCTGGCGGGCGTACTATAGATTATTATACGGCGTATAGTTGCCGTTGGAATCTGCTGGTACTCCTCCTGAAGCGCAACACCAAGTTCCTGGAGATTAGCAGATCCTGGGCGCCGTGCACGAACTCTCATACCCAACACAATGTTCAATGGGCGACAGGTTTGGAGATTTGGCAGGCCACGGAAGTGCTATAACGCCTTGTTGTTCTGACAAGTCAACCGCAACACGAGCCCAATGGGGTCTTGCGGTATCATTTTGAAATATGAAGTTACGTCCAACCTGCGGGCAATCGGAGCAACAAAAGGGCGCAAGATTTCGTTTACGTAATGTTGTCCTGTCCCGGTACCGGGAACAAGAAGAAAATCCCCCTCCTGTCGTAGGGAAACACCCTCACCCAGACCACAACACTCCCTCCACCGGAAGGAAACATGCTGTCAGAGAACATGACGTGACGCCATCGACGTATGTAGGCCAGCCCTGACGTTGCCGACACCATTGTAGACGAGGCCGTTCAGTGATCCTCTGAAATGATAACGCCAAGATAAGGACGCCTTGCTTTCAGTCCAGACTCACGGAGTCTGTAACGGACTGTGTCGTAGCAGGAACTCTTGCTTCAGTTCTGGTGCAGTAATGAACCAGTTACGAAGTGCAAAACGTGTGAGAGGTGCTCCCCTTGTCTGGCTGTAGTCTTCCAAAGGTGTCCACGGCCCCTCCTCATTTTGATGTCACCAGTCTTGACTGTGTAGAGCAGCAAGCCGGGAGATTTCGAACTTCCCAAAAAACCTGGCTACTCGATTCTGGATTCCTCCGTGGTACGCAACGTTCCTTTGCATTGCCACTTTTGATCTAGTGTTAAATACTGTCGCGATGGCATTTTGTGTGTTGCGACACTCACCTGCGTATCAAGCTTCCTTAAGTAGCCTTCCATGCATGCAGTGTACGTGGGCTCGTGGATTTGAAAGCATTTAGGAAGACAGTAGTCAGTGTGTTTAATTGTTCTGGGATTGGAGTTCAGGTTTTGGAACAGTTGAGATGTAAACTCACACTGTCATATCAAGTCAGAAATATCAGTGTTGGGTTCCCTTATTTTTAGCCACGTATATATGAAAAAACGCATGCTATGGCCGGATTTACGTATGTTTCCAGAATAGTAGTTATGCTAATATATAGAATTGGTTCCTAGTTAATCACAGAATACGGTGGCGAATAGAAAAACACTTACTTTTAAACACTATCCCAACTTTTAAAAATGTATTGAAAGACAATATGTATGTTATCTCTTCAAGCATCAGATGCAGTTGCATTAATATAAAGTAAAAATGGAGAACATTAAAATACGACTTGTTCCTGCAGTTCTGATGTATAAATATGCCACATGTAACGCAAGAAGTATTATGTACGTCAACAATATGAACTCAAATAGTGAGTGAGTGAGTCTAGTTTTACGCCGCACTCAGCAATATTCCGGCTATATGGCGGTGGTCTGTAAATAAATCGAGTCTGGACCAGACAATCCAGTGATCAACAGCATGTGAACTCAAATAGAACAAAAGATGCATGAAATAGTCTATGCACTCCTCTGACACTTACATTGGAGGGGCATTGAAACAGGTAAAGGATAGTGTAGTGGTAAAATTCATTTTTGCAAGCTTTGTAAATATCTTTACAAAATTTGTAAATAGTGAGCTTAGTTTTACGCCGCACTCAGCAGCAATATTCCAACTATATGGCGGCTCTTGTAAATATGAACTTTACAAATTGTAAATTTTTTGTAAATTAAAATAACTTCTTTTTTGGAGTGACTGGAGTTTAATTTTTACGCCAGGTGTTTGGCGTGACGAGCGACCGCTTTAACCATTAGGGGCCCCCACCGCCCCTATTTTTCTTGTTATTTGGAGAAGTATTGTTATCCATGAGAGATTTTAACGCCGTTTTTAACAGCATTTTGGTTACATCACAGCATCTGCTAACCAGGAGCTATCATTTACATTGTTTCTTGCCGGATGATGCCGTTCCAAAAATAAAATGTCGGCCTTTCCTCAAAAATTTAATGGCTGCTCCACAAGCCCACATATGGCCGCGTTGGTGTTTTAGCTTTGCTGCAAAGCCCAAAGTTTGGTGCCGACAAATAAACAGCAATATTCCGGCTATATGGCGCCGGTCAACAAACAACGGTTTTGGCGATATTTTAAAATATTCTTGCAAAGTCATAGCGTCGAAATCCAGTGACCAATGACTGGGTCAGTCCTCTGAAAACTTACATGATGCCTGCAACAATCACTTTAACCAGTATCGATATAATAACAATTTCTTTAACATTGTGCAAAGAAATAGTAAATAAACGTACCCCGTATCTGCGGCTGCAATTTTGCTGTATGTGATGATGGACAGCCCTCAATGCACGTGCAGGAGAAACACGTGCTCCTGGTGCACGCACACCACGAGGATGTGTTTTAGTGTCACAAACCATGAAAACGTTTTCGGCTAATGCTATTAGTCAGTGTTCCTCCTTGTCTCCCAAAGCTACAAAACAGGGAAGATTCTAACAGACACCAAACAGTAAATACATTATTGTAACGGATTTGGAATACTTTACGTTGTGTATTGTTTGTATTGTTTTGTGTTTGAGGTATCTAGTGCAATAAATGAAAAAGATTTGGACAGATTATCTGACGTAATTCCAGGATAGGTAGACAGGTGTAAGTGAGTCAGTGAGTTTGGTTTTACGCCACTTTTTAGCAATATATTCCAGCAATACCACGGCGGGGACACCAGAAATGGGCTTCACACATTGTACCCATGTGGGGAATCGAACCCTGGCCTTCGGCGTGACGAGACAACGCTTTAACCACTAGGCTACCCCACCGCCCCCTTAACGCTAAGATAGCTTTGTGGATCGGGGTCAAGGCCTTTACCCACTTACAAGGGTTAAACGGATCGTACTCCGGCGCTCACGTGCAACTAATTAGCCCACCCCACCCGTCCCTTCTCTGGACACGAGACCCGTGAAGATCCGGGTTAGAATGAGTTCTCACTAACCCATGCATGTCGTAAGAGTAAGGCACTCAATGGATCGGTTGGTCGGGCTCGCTGACTTGATGGACGATGTCATCGGTCTCCCATTGCGCAGACTGATGCTCATGCTGTTGGTCACTTCGATTGTCTTGGTCCAGACCTCGATTATTTACAGACCGCCGCCAAATATAGATGGAATATTGCTGAGTGCGGCGTAAAGCTTAAACTTACTCACTCACTCACTCTCTCTGACATGAAGCAATTCGGAGGAGAGTAGAAAGGTTTAAGAATGCCAGTATGTTGCAGTACCTGTGAAGGTGCAGGTGGACTTTGACTGCCCAATCAGGCTCTCTCTCTCTGTGTGTGTGTGTGTGTGTGTGCTGTCAGGATATGGGGCGGCAGGGTAGCCTAGCGGTTAAAGCGTCTAAGCTACGCCGAAGACACACGGGTTCGATCCCCACATGGGTACTGGCTATGCGTGAAGCCCATTCTCTGGTGTTCCCTCGCCGCGGTATTGGTTTGAATATTGCTAAAAGCGGCGTAAAACCATATTTACTCACTCACGCATATCAAAGGTTTTTCTCTCAAGCCCCAAACCAATGAGGAAATGCAGTAATAATTGTACCAGTGACGAACGGAGGAAAGTGGGGCTATATAGTGCCAGTTTCGGTAGGGTTGTTGCGGGATAGCCTTTGGATGCAAGGTTTTGGTAGATAACCTGAGCTATTATGTCCATAGTCAGTTTGTCCTGCAAATTGGACCGATGTTCTAACTCGGTCAAGATGACTTAAATAAAACGTCAGACCAACTCTTCTATGAGGTTTTTGCAGAATTTATATCCTAAAAATAAAAAAAGTTGTTTAACAAACTATCATCAAAATATTGACACAGTTCACTATTTGTTACGAGGGAGGAGTGCAGAGAAAGGGACAGCCAGGTGTGCGAGAAAGGATGGAGATAGCACAGCACAGGTTAATGAATCAATAATAAACAGCTTTTTTAATTTTAGGACATAAATTCTGCAACCAAACCACAGAGTTGGTCTGATGTTTTGATTATGATCAGCGTTTCATTGAGTATTATATGTTTATTAGTTTTCGAGTTACATTGCAATTCATCGGTCCGCTTTAGAGCCAAACCGACTAACACAAAAGCTGATTGTGTATCCTGGTCCGGACACAATGGCTGATTGTGTACCCTAGTCCTGAATACAATGGCTGGATTGTGTATCCTAGTCCGACACAATTGATTGTGTATCCTAATCCTGACAATAATGGCTGATGATTGTGTATCCTAGACCTGACAGTATGGCTGATTGTCTGTCCTAGTCCTGACACAATGTCTGATTGTATATCCTATGAATCCTTCGACACAATGGCTGGATTGTGTATCCCTAGTCCTGGACATTATGGTTGATTATTGTGTCGAAAATCCTGACATGCAATGTCTGATTGTATATCCTAGTCCTGATAATAATGGCTGATTGTGTATCCTAGTCTGACACAATGGTTGATTGTGTATCCCTAGTCCTGACACAATGGCTGATTGTGTGTCCTGAATCCTGACACAATGGCTGATTGTGTATCCTTGTCCCAGATCCCATAAATGGCTGATTGTGTATCCTAGTCCTGACACAATGGCTGATTGTATCCCTAGTCCTGACACAATGGCTGATTGTGTATCTCTAGTCCTGGACATTATGGCTGATTGTATCCTCGTCCTGACACAATGGTTGAGTTAATGTATCCTAGTCCACATTACAATGGCTGATTGGTAGTATCCCTAGTCCTGACATATCCAATGGCTGATTGTGTATCCTAGTCCTGACATAATGGTTGATTGTGTATCCTAGACCTGACATTAAATGGCTGATTAGTATTATCCTAGTCCTGACACAATGGCTGATTGTGTATCCTAGTCCTGACACAATGGCTGAGTTAATGTATCCTAGTCCTGACACAAGGGGCTGATTGTGTATCCTAGTCCTGACACAATGGCTGATTGTGTATCCTAGTCCCTGACACAATGGCTGATTGTGTATCCTGAATCCTGACAGACAATGGCTGATTGTGTATCCTAATCCCTAACACAATGGCTGATTGTGTATCCTAGTCCTGACACAATGGCTGATTGTGTATCCTAGTCCTGACACAATGGCTGATTGTGTATCCTAGTCCTGACACAATGGCTGATTGTGTATCCTAGTCCTGACACAATGGCTGATTGTGTATCCTAGTCCTGACACAATGGCTGATTGTGTATCCTAGTCCTGACACAATGGCTGATTGTGTACCCTTGTCCTGACACAATGGCTGATTATTGTATCCTGAATCCTGACACAATAAGCTGATTGTGTATCCTTAATCCTGACACAATCCTAATCCTGATTGGTGTATCTCTAGTCCTGACACAATAGCTGATTATGTATCCTGAAGTCCCGACACACAAAGGCTGATTGTATCCTCTAGTAGTCAATGCTAGTCCCTGACACAATGGCTGATTGTGTATAATCCTGACACAATGGCTGATTGTGTATCCTGGTCCTGGATAACAATAGCTGATTGTGTATCCTAGATCCCATCATGATACAATAGCTGATTGTGTATCCTTAGTCCTGACACAATGGCTGATTGTGTATCCTAATCCTGACACAATGGCTGATTGTGTATCCTAATCCTGACACAATGGCTGATTGTGTATCCTAGTCCTGACACAATGGCTGATTGTGTATCCTAATCCTGACACAATGGCTGATTGTGTATCATGAAAGAGTTTACAGACCCTTGAAAACAAAAACATCATCTCCTTCTTCCTGTATACCGTTTATATTGTAGAAGGCATAGTACAAGTCTCGACAGCAAAAGGAAGGCGTAATTCACCGCCCGGCATTGCATGTACCGGTGGTCATTGCGCTGCCAAGGATTACAAAAATTTACATCATAATCGGATAATAGTCAACAACGAAAACATGTAAACGATCTGGGATTCCTAGTCCAAGACGTAAACTCCAGTTATGCATCAAATATCCAAATCAAGTAACTGATTGAATATGTAACCAATTGTTTGTTCCGCGTTGTTACCAACTGCCCCATTAACCCTTTGTTTAAAAGCCATGTTTGTTCCAAAAGCTGTTGTCCCATAATTTAACAC